>NW_027278765.1:0-282223 GCF_046629955.1 Centroberyx affinis
GTTGCCAAAGTGTGTGTGCGTGGTGTAAAAATGTCATATTTATGCTTATCTATTATACGACCTATAAGACTACTTTTATGCCTACATTTGTATATCCTATACATTAGCAGATATCATAGAGATACTTACTGGCAATGAATGATGATGGTAGCTCTTCAATGAGTAGGAGCTCTTCATCCGTATACTCTGGCTCAAATAAATACGGGCCGCCATCGAATTCAAAGGCCTCTTCCACGTTGTCGAAATCAGGTAAATATTCAGTCATGACTTAGAAAATCTTTTAGATAACACTGAGCTACGATCTCTGTACTCTAACACAACAAACTCCTCCCGGTGGCACTCCTCTCTCCAACTCTCACTCACGTTTCCACAGGTGACTTCCTGCAACAACTAAGCTCTCGCGGGACTTGGGCGAGACTTGGTTACACACAGACGGGATCAAGCTAAAGGTAAGGAAGTACGTTTCATTTCTGTATAGGGTCCTTTCCATATTGTGTCAGACACTTATAATAACAATCTGAGCCAGTCAGTGGCAAAAACAAGCACTTTTAGTGGACGTACATTGACGGTGCGCATTTGCCCCGTCGGATTACATTGCAGCCTGTTTCGCGGCTGCCGGCTGAAGCGATCTCGCTCAATACTGGACCAATTTCAAAAAATGTTGTCCCCGTTAGTTTCTTAGACACCCGCAGTTGGGAAAATAGGGTCCAGGTTGAAAAATACCGAAGTTACCCTTTAATTTGGAGTAATGTTATAGCCTTAGTTTTTAAATTCTAATCATTGGTTTTTACTTTCAACCCTGGTGTTTATTTTATTGTATTTTTTATTTTATTTTATTGACTCTTATTTATTTTAACATTTTATTGTTGTAATTTTGCTATGTGAAGCACTTTGGGCTGCATGCTTGTATGAAAGGTGCTATATAAATAAAGTTGAGTATTTACAAAGTTGGTCAATTACTCTGGCTTGGCTGAATGCTTTTTAGCTCAGAACCTTTGTTTGTTGAGGGATTTGAATCTTAATTCAGGCTTCAATTCTTTTTCTAACAGGTAGTTAAATGGTAATTAATAATGTAATGATGTTTGTCAACCAAAGAAATTCTGTACCGGTAGGGCTCTAACATACTCCACGTAAGGAACGCATGCGCTAATGCGAGTACTCCGCCTACGCAAGCTGTTTGCTGACATAGCAAATGCTCGTAGACCGTGTCACTTGTCACTTGTTATAAATCGTTAATCCACAAGGGGAAGCAAAGCCAATCTGATGCTACAGCAGGGTATTTAAAAATGGCTACCGTGGAGGAATTTGTGCTGCTATACATTCTCCATCACCGCAAAAAGAGAGCAATGAAAAGAAGATGGTGCATACGTCTGACAGCCAGCTGTTCTTCCAAATCTGCCGCCACTGACATTTGTTTACACAGGAAATGACTTCTTAATTGGTAGTTCCTCCTGTTGTAGTGATTTTCATTTAGCGTCCCTACCTTAGTCAGTGTGTGTTACACTGTGTTACACTGCGTTAATATGTGTACAGTGTGTCAGTGTGTGTTACAGTGCGTTACAGTGTGTTACAGTGTGCTACTGTGTGTACAGTGTGTCAGTGTATGTCAGTGTGTTACAGTGTGTTACACTGCGTTACTGTGTGTTACAGTGTGTTACACTGTGTTACTGTGTGTACAGTGTGTACAGTGTGTCAGTGTGTGTCAGTGTGTGTTACAGTGTGTTACACTGCTTTACTGTGTGTTACAGTGTGTTACAGTGTGTTACACTGCGTTACTGTGTGTGCAGTATGTGTTACAATGTGTTATACTGCGTTACTCTGTGTACAGAGTGCCAGTGTGTGTTACAGTGTGTTACACTGTGTTACTGTGTGTACAGTGTGTCAGTGTGTGTTGCAGAGTGTTACAGTGTGTTAAACTGCGTTACAATGCGTTACTGTGTGTACAGTGTGTCAGTGTCTGTGTCAGTATGTGTTACAGTGTGTTACACTGCGTTACTGTGTGTTACAGTGTGTTACAGTGTGTTTAACTGCGTTACTGTGTGTACAGTTTGTCAGTGTGTTAGTCTGTTACAGTGTGTTAGTGTTGCTGTGTGTGCAGTATGCGTTACAATGTGTTACACTGCGTTACTGTGTGTACAGTGTCAGTGTGTGTTAGTGTGTTACACTGCGTTACTGTGTGTACAGTGTGTCAGTGTATGTTACACTGTTACACTGTGTTACACTGCGTTACTGTGTGTTCAGTGTGTCAGTGTGTGCTACAGTGTGTTACACTGTGGTTCACTGAGTCAATGTGTGTACAGTGTGTCAGTGTGTGTTACAGTGTTACAGTGAGTTACACTGCGTTACTGTGTGTTACAGTGTGTTACAGTGTGTTTAACTGCGTTACTGTTTGTACAGTGTGTCAGTGTGTGTTAGTGTGTTAGTGTGTTGCTGTGTGTGCAGTATGCGTTACAATGTGTTACACTGCATTACTGTGTGTAAAGTGTCAGTGTGTGTTACAGTGTGTTACACTGCGTTACACTGCGTTACAGTGTTATTGTGTTACAGTGTGTTACAGTGTTACAGTGCGTTACTGTGTGTACAGTGTGTCAGTGTGTGTTACAGTGTGTTACAGTGCGTTACTGTGTGTACAGTGTGAAGTGTGTGTTACAGTGTGTTACACTGCGTTACTGTTTGTACAGTGTGTCTGTGTGTAACAGTGTGTTACACTGCATTACTCTGCGTTATTGTGTGTTACAGTGTGTTACAGTGCGTTACAGTGTGTTACAGTGTGTTACAGTGTGTTACAGTGTGTTACTGTGTGTACAGTGTGTCAGTGTGTGTTACAGTGCGTTACACTTTTTTACACTGCGTTACTGTGTGTTACACTGTGTTATTGTGTTACAGTGTGTTACACTGTGTTATTGTGTTACAGTGTGTTACAGTGTGTTACAGTGTTACAGTGCGTTACTGTGTGTACAGTGTGTCTGTGTGTTACAGTGTGTTACACTGCCTTATTGTGTGTTACAGTGTGTTACAATGTGTTACACTGCGTTACTGTGTGTACAGTGTGTCAGTGTGTGTTACAGTGCGTTACACTGTTACACTGCGTTACTGTGTGTTACACTGTTACACTGTGTTACACTGCGTTACACTGCGTTACAGTGTTATTGTGTTACAGTGTGTTACACTGCGTTATTGTGTTACAGTGTGTTACAGTGTGTTACAGTGTTACAGTGCGTTACTGTGTGTACAGTGTGTCAGTGTGTGTTACAGTGTGTTACAGTGCGTTACTGTGTGTACAGTGTGAAGTGTGTGTTACAATGTGTTACACTGCGTTACTGTTTGTACAGTGTGTCTGTGTGTAACAGTGTGTTACACTGCATTACTCTGCGTTATTGTGTGTTACAGTGTGTTACAGTGCGTTACAGTGCGTTACAGTGTGTTACAGTGTGTTACTGTGTGTACAGTGTGTCAGTGTGTGTTACAGTGCGTTACACTTTTTTACACTGCGTTACTGTGTGTTACACTGTGTTATTGTGTTACAGTGTGTTACACTGTGTTATTGTGTTACAGTGTGTTACAGTGTGTTACAGTGTTACAGTGCGTTACTGTGTGTACAGTGTGTCTGTGTGTTACAGTGTGTTACACTGCCTTATTGTGTGTTACAGTGTGTTACAATGTGTTACACTGCGTTACTGTGTGTACAGTGTGTCAGTGTGTGTTACAGTGCGTTACACTGTTACACTGCGTTACTGTGTGTTACACTGTTACACTGTGTTACACTGCGTTACACTGCGTTACAGTGTTATTGTGTTACAGTGTGTTACACTGCGTTATTGTGTTACAGTGTGTTACAGTGTGTTACAGTGTTACAGTGCGTTACTGTGTGTACAGTGTGTCAGTGTGTGTTACAGTGTGTTACAGTGCGTTACTGTGTGTACAGTGTGAAGTGTGTGTTACAGTGTGTTACACTGCGTTACTGTTTGTACAGTGTGTCTGTGTGTTACAGTGTGTTACACTGCGTTACTCTGCGTTATTGTGTGTTACAGTGTGTTACAGTGCGTTACAGTGTGTTACAGTGTGTTACTTTGTGTACAGTGTGTCAGTGTGTGTTACAGTGCGTTACACTTTTTTACACTGCGTTACTGTGTGTTACACTGTGTTATTGTGTGTTACAGTGTGTTACAGTGTGTTACAGTGTGTTACAGTGTGTCACAGTGTGTTACAGTGTTACACTGCGTTACTGTGTGTACAGTGTGTCAGTGTGTGTTGCAGTGTGTTACACCGTGTTACTGTGTGTGCAGTATTCGTTACAATGTGTTATACTGCGTTACTGTGTGTACAGAGTGCCGATGTGTGTAACAGTGTTACACTGCGTTACTGTGTGTACAGTGTGTCAGTGTGTGTTACAGTGCGTTACAGTGTGTTACACTGCGTTACTGTGTGTACAGTGTGTCACTGTGTGTTACAGTGCGTTACAGTGTGTTACACTGCGTTACTGTGTGTACAGTGTGTCAGTCTGTGTTACAGTGTGTTTAACTGCATTACTGTGTACAGTGTGTCAGTGTGTGTTAGTGTGTTACAGTGTGTTAGTGTGTTGCTGTGTGTGCAGTGTGTGTTACAGTGTGTTGCTGTGTGTGCAGTGTGTGTTACAGTGTGTTACACTGTGTTACACTGCGTTACAGTGCGTCATTGTGTTATAGTGTTTTACACTGTTACACTGTGTTACACTGCGTTATTGTGTGTTACAGTGTGTTACAATGTGTTACAGTGTGTACAGTGTGTCAGTGTGTGTTACAGTGCGTTACAGTGTGTTACTGTGTACAGTGTGTCAGTGTGTGTTATAGTGTGTTACACTGTTACACTGCGTTACACTGCTTTATTGTGTGTTACAGTGTGTTACAGTGCGTTACAGTGTGTTACAATGCGTTACTGTGTGTACAGTGTGTCAGTGTGTGTTACAGTGCGTTACAGTGTGTTACTGTGTACAGTGTGTCAGTGTGTGTTACAGTGTGTTACACTGTGTTACACTGCGTTACTGTGTGTTACAGTGTGTTACACTGCGTTATTGTGTGTTACAGTGCGTTACAGTGCGTTACAGTGTGTTACACTGTTATACTGCGTTACACTGCGTTATTGTGTGTTACAGTGTGTTACAGTGTGTTACACTGCGTTACTGTGTGTACAGTGTGTCAGTGTGTGTTGCAGTGTGTTACACCGTGTTACACTGTGTTACTGTGTGTGCAGTATGCGTTACAATGTGTTATACTGCGTTGCTGTGTGTTAGTGTGTTGCTGTGTGTGCAGTGTGTGTTACAGTGTGTTACACTGCGTTACTGTGTGTACAGTGTGTCTGTGTGTGTGTTACATTGCGTTACTGTGTGTTACACTGTGTTATTGTGTGTTACAGTGTTACAGTGTGTTAGTGTTACACTGCGTTACTGTGTGTACAGTGTGTCAGTGTGTGTTGCAGTGTGTTACACCGTGTTACACTGTGTTACTGTGTGTGCAGTATGCGTTACACTGTGTTACACTGCGTTACTGTGTGTTACAGTGTGTTACACTGCGTTATTGTGTGTTACAGTGCGTTACAGTGTGTTACACTGTTATACTGCGTTACACTGCGTTATTGTGTGTTACAGTGTGTTACAGTGTGTTACAGTGCGTTACAGTGTGTTACAGTGTGTTACAGTGTGTCACTGTGTGTACAGTGTGTCAGTGTGTGTTACAGTGCATTACAGTGTGTTACACTGCGTTACTGTGTGTATAGTGTGTCAGTGTGTGTTACAGTGTGTTTAACTGCATTACTGTGTGGACAGTGTGTCAGTGTGTGTTAGTGTTTTACAGTGTGTTAGTGTGTTGCTGTGTGTGCAGTGTGTGTTACAGTGTGTTCCTGTGTGTGCAGTGTGTGTTACAGTGTGTTGCTGTGTGTGCAGTGTGTGTTACACCGTGTTACACTGTGTTACTGTGTGTGCAGTATGCGTTACAATGTGTTATACTGCGTTGCTGTGTGTTAGTGTGTTGCTGTGTGTGCAGTGTGTGTTACAGTGTGTTACACTGCGTTACTGTGTGTACAGTGTGTCTGTGTGTGTGTTACATTGCGTTACTGTGTGTTACACTGTGTTATTGTGTGTTACAGTGTTACAGTGTGTTAGTGTTACACTGCGTTACTGTGTGTACAGTGTGTCAGTGTGTGTTGCAGTGTGTTACACCGTGTTACACTGTGTTACTGTGTGTGCAGTATGCGTTACACTGTGTTACACTGCGTTACTGTGTGTTACAGTGTGTTACACTGCGTTATTGTGTGTTACAGTGCGTTACAGTGTGTTACACTGTTATACTGCGTTACACTGCGTTATTGTGTGTTACAGTGTGTTACAGTGTGTTACAGTGCGTTACAGTGTGTTACAGTGTGTTACAGTGCGTTACAGTGTGTTACAGTGTGTTACTTTGTGTACAGTGTGTCACTGTGTGTACAGTGTGTCAGTGTGTGTTACAGTGCATTACAGTGTGTTACACTGCGTTACTGTGTGTATAGTGTGTCAGTGTGTGTTACAGTGTGTTTAACTGCATTACTGTGTGGACAGTGTGTCAGTGTGTGTTAGTGTTTTACAGTGTGTTAGTGTGTTGCTGTGTGTGCAGTGTGTGTTACAGTGTGTTCCTGTGTGTGCAGTGTGTGTTACAGTGTGTTGCTGTGTGTGCAGTGTGTGTTACAGTGTGTTACACTGTGTTACACTGCGTTACAGTGCGTCATTGTGTTATAGTGTTTTACACTGTTACACTGTGTTACACTGCATTATTGTGTGTTACAGTGTGTTACAGTGCGTTACAGTGTGTTACAATGTGTTACAGTGTGTACAGTGTGTCAGTGTGTGTTACAGTGCGTTACAGTGTGTTACTGTGTACAGTGTGTCAGTGTGTGTTATAGTGTGTTACACTGTTACACTGCGTTACACTGCTTTATTGTGTGTTACAGTGTGTTACAGTGCGTTACAGTGTGTTACAATGCGTTACTGTGTGTACAGTGTGTCAGTGTGTGTTACAGTGCGTTACAGTGTGTTACTGTGTACAGTGTGTCAGTGTGTGTTACAGTGTGTTACAATGCGTTACTGTGTGTACAGTGTGTCAGTGTGTGTTACAGTGCGTTACAGTGTGTTACTGTGTACAGTGTGTCAGTGTGTGTTACAGTGTGTTACACTGTGTTACACTGCGTTACTGTGTGTTACAGTGTGTTACACTGCGTTATTGTGTGTTACAGTGCGTTACAGTGTGTTACACTGTTATACTGCGTTACAC
The DNA here is from genome assembly GCF_046629955.1 of Centroberyx affinis. Classification (NCBI taxonomy): domain Eukaryota; kingdom Metazoa; phylum Chordata; class Actinopteri; order Beryciformes; family Berycidae; genus Centroberyx; species Centroberyx affinis. The sequence continues at coordinate 7,278 of NW_027278765.1, forward strand.
TGCGTTATTGTGTGTTACAGTGTGTTACAGTGTGTTACACTGCGTTACTGTGTGTACAGTGTGTCAGTGTGTGTTGCAGTGTGTTACACCGTGTTACACTGTGTTACTGTGTGTGCAGTATGCGTTACAATGTGTTATACTGCGTTGCTGTGTGTTAGTGTGTTGCTGTGTGTGCAGTGTGTGTTACAGTGTGTTACACTGCGTTACTGTGTGTACAGTGTGTCTGTGTGTGTGTTACATTGCGTTACTGTGTGTTACACTGTGTTATTGTGTGTTACAGTGTTACAGTGTGTTAGTGTTACACTGCGTTACTGTGTGTACAGTGTGTCAGTGTGTGTTGCAGTGTGTTACACCGTGTTACACTGTGTTACTGTGTGTGCAGTATGCGTTACACTGTGTTACACTGCGTTACTGTGTGTTACAGTGTGTTACACTGCGTTATTGTGTGTTACAGTGCGTTACAGTGTGTTACACTGTTATACTGCGTTACACTGCGTTATTGTGTGTTACAGTGTGTTACAGTGTGTTACAGTGCGTTACAGTGTGTTACAGTGTGTTACAGTGCGTTACAGTGTGTTACAGTGTGTTACTTTGTGTACAGTGTGTCACTGTGTGTACAGTGTGTCAGTGTGTGTTACAGTGCATTACAGTGTGTTACACTGCGTTACTGTGTGTATAGTGTGTCAGTGTGTGTTACAGTGTGTTTAACTGCATTACTGTGTGGACAGTGTGTCAGTGTGTGTTAGTGTTTTACAGTGTGTTAGTGTGTTGCTGTGTGTGCAGTGTGTGTTACAGTGTGTTCCTGTGTGTGCAGTGTGTGTTACAGTGTGTTACACTGCGTTATTGTGTGTTACAGTGTGTTACACTGTTACACTGCGTTATTGTGTGTTACAGTGTGTTACAGTGCGTTACAGTGTGTTACACTGCGTTACTGTGTGTACTGTGTCAGTGTGTGTTACAGTGCATTACAGTGTGTTACACTGCGTTACTGTGTGTACAGTGTGTCAGTGTGTGTCACAGTGTGTTTAACTGCATTACTGTGTGGACAGTGTGTCAGTGTGTGTTAGTGTGTTACAGTGTTAGTGTGTTGCTGTGTGTGCAGTGTGTGTTACAGTGTGTTGCTGTGTGTGCAGTGTGTGTTACAGTGTGTTACACTGCGTTACACTGCGTTATTGTGTGTTACAGTGTGTTACACTGTTACACTGTGTTATTATGTGTTACAGTGTGTTACAGTGCGTTACAGTGTGTTACACTGCGTTACTGTGTTTAGTGTGTCAGTGTGTGTTATTGTGCGTTACAGTGTGTTACTGTGTACAGTGTGTCAGTGTGTGTTACAGTGTGTTACAGTGTGTTACACTGCGTTACTGTGTGTTACAGTGTGTTACACTGTGTTACACTGCGTTATTGTGTGTTACAGTGCGTTACAGTGTGTTACACTGCGTTACTGGGTGTACAGTCTGTCAGTGTGTGTTACAGTGCGTTACAGTGTGTTACGTTGTTTTGGCATACAGTGATCTGTAGCACCTACCAGAGGGGAGGAGCTGGAACAGGTTGTGTCCAGGGTGTGATGGGTCTGCCGTGATCTTTCCTGCCCGTTTCCTGACTCTGGAGATGTATAAGTCCTGAATGGAGGGCAGGTCCTGACTGTCCTTTGTAGTCTGTTCCTGTCCTGTTTGGTTGCCGATCCAAACCAGACAGTGATGGATGTGCAGAGAACAGACTGGATTCTTGCAGTAGAACTGGATCAGCAGCTCCTGAGGCAGGTTGAACTTCCTGAGCTGGCGTAGGAAGTACATCCTCTGCTGGGCCTTTTTGATGAGTGTGTCTATGTTGGACGCCCACTTTAGGTCCTGGGAGATTGTGGATCCCAGAAACCTGAAGGTTCCCACAGCAGACACGGTGCTGTTGAGTATGGTGAGGGGGGGCAGTGTTGGGGGGCTCCTCATGAAGTCCACTGTCATCTCCACAGTTTTGAGCTTGTTCAACTCCAGCTTGTTATGACCACACCAGAGGGCCAGCTGTTCAACCTCCCGTCTGTATGCAGACTCGTCACCGTCTTGGATGAGGCCGATGACAGAGGACATTAAGAGGCTGCATGTGCAAAGTAGAGGCAGCGTTAGAACTCACTGTGACAGAGAAAAAACAAACAATATGTACAATATGTGAATATCACAGTATATTGATACAGTAGTTACAGTAGTATATATGCAGGATGAAAATGTGCTCATATTCACATTAACAGGCCTACAGCCAAGTCTCTAGGTGTGAGGTCCATCGTAAAAGACTATACACTTTATCAAATATATTGAAATGACCTCTGTAGATAGCTTGTACACACCCTACAAATTTGGATGTGCACAACTAGCTGTAAAAAACGATACACCTTATCAAATACATTCAAATTACAGCTGTAGATAACATGTACAGAACCTGCAGACTTGGATATGAGTATTGTATTACTAGCTGTTCATCAAAAACTGGAGGAACCAAATATACAGAAACATGACAATGTCTAAGGTGCATGTGCATTGTTGTCTGGTCTCAATACCATTTATATCACTTCATATGGATGTACAGACAACATATGTACAGATCAGTAACAATTAGGGCCGAGAAGATATACTGTATATCGGAATTCAATATATAGCAATACAAAAATGTGATAATACGTATCGTGGGCCAGCAAAATGAATTGCGATTTTAGCTCCATTTTATTCCGCTGTAGTAATCACAAATGAAACGCTTGTTACTGAACTTTTATTTATTACATCGTATTTGACTTATTGTTCTATATTTAGACTTGAGACTTGACTTGAGACTTGCGCCTCAAGACTTGAGACTGACTCCGGACTCGAGCAAAGTTGACTTGGTCACACCTCTGACTGACTTCAACTCATAGCGTTGATCAAGTAACATGTTCAGTCATAAAGCTGTGACTTAGGCTTATTTTGTCTGACAGGGGAGGCTGCAATACTAGTAATTATTAGTAAATTGTTTGCTTTTGGGTTGAGCTCAGAATAGATTCAAATTCAAATTTCTTCATTCCTGGATCGCACTATTTGCATCTTTCACCGTATCCAGAATCCCACTGCAAGACTATAGTCTACACAAAGTGACACACACCGTTCAACACGCACAAACACACACACACACACAAACACACACACACACACACATACACACACTCCTCAAACCCTGTCAGCTTCAAATTGCATTGTTGCATTGTTTCATTAGACAGCATGTGTTACTGTAGGCTCAGTGAAAAACAAACAAGTCAAAAAATATCGATCATTATATCATTATCGATAAACCCACATAAAAGCAGACAGAGAGCTCATATGAATCAGTGCTCTGGAGATTGAGCGGTCTTGAGTCAAGTTGGAAGATGAATCTTGTCGTCTATCTGCTGGTGTTTCTGTGCTGCGGCCTGAATTTGACCCAGGTCAATCTGGAACCTGCCGAGACAGAACAGGACACAGAAACAAAGTCCCTCTGCTATCCTGACCTGTGTGATCTACTGGGAGAGTTTGGTGCCATGAAAGGAAAACTGGGTGCTGCAGAAACCAGGCTGAAGGACACCGAAAACCAGGTTGAGGAACTGAGGAACAGGGTAAATAGAAACTTTTGCTCTGATTGGTTTAGAGATTTTAAAGAATAATTTATTTAGGAAAGTGAGTACTGAGGTTGTGTCAGATCCACAAAATATATAATAAGGAAATATTTTTACAAAATAATACGGATGTGAATGTTTTCTTCCTTATAGAAAGGACAAAAGTAGCATTACAAATATCAGCAACGCCCAAAAATTCAGAGGGAAAGAGATAATTTAAGACTCACACTCACCTACATGCTTAGTTTGGGTGTGAAAATCAAATAAAATGAGTCATGGGTTCAAAAATGTCCACAACTATTTCCTGGAAACAAGATTTCTCTGTAGAAATAGACTAACACTGCTGACACAACTCCATTTGCACTGTTGCCTGTATAAGAGTTGCCCAACAGTTGCCCACATCCTAAAATGTATCACATGTATGGCTATTTTACCATAGATGTATTCTAATATGCCATGCCTATTTTTCAGGGACTGTTTTCTGCACCTTTACTTTGAAACATAAAAACTTAAAAAGACAGTTATTTGCTGCTCAAAAGCAACAGTGACTTGGGAAAACTTTCATCTCGTCTGCTCAGTGGCCTCTGAGGACCCCAACTGACCGACTGGAGAAGTACACACCAATGTAAGCAGCAGGGTTATAAGCAGGGACATGTTAAGGCACAAATATAGGATGCCAGTTGAAATAGGATACTTATGTCAGTTGTGTTGTGTTAAAAACTCTTTCAGGGAAGTTTTTCTCTGGGAATCCTCTACAATGTGTGCCATTTTCTGTGTTTATGAAAGAATCACCTGCAGGCAAGTTTTGGATTTTTTTTATTTTTTTTATTTTTTTTATCTCTCAACAAAATAAGCACTGTGGAAAATCCCCACTAGACCCCAGCCTACCTGACTTCCTCTTTGAGTAGGCGGAGCCCCGTTGTCTACATATGCAAACAGGTCCAAACCCTTTGGACAGAGAGGCAGACTGCAGCCTGGTGGATTGTTCCTCCTTATTAGTTTGGATTGTGTGAATGATCAGTAAGTTCAGTTTATTTATCTGAGGATAATTCATTCTGTTTAGCAAATGTATGGTTTGTTTCTTGATGTTTGTAATGGCCATTTATTTCCTGATAATTGTTATTGTTTGTTTAATTAGAATGTTTGATCATGCCACTCAGGTTGGTAGGCCTGTATATATAGATCCTGCTGAATTAATGATCTATTGTAAAAAAAAAAAGGAATATTTAATGTTGTTGTTGAAATACTTTGAAAGTGTGAACAGCTTATTGATTTTTGTTCTCCTTTGTTCTGTTACCAACCGATCCAAGCTAAAGCAAATGCTCTGCCTGTAATAAAATGGTGGAACAGATCCTCTGTGTCAAGTGCTCATCTGTCCTGACAGACGACCCACTGAGTCGATCACCGTTCCTGGAGTCGGTAGCGAGTTAGGAGATACACTCAAGTCATCATTCCAGTCATAATATTTTACAAGCACTATTAAAAATGCATTGGACATATTTTACAGTGTGGAATATTTCCAGTAGGGCTCAACATCATTTTATTGATGTTTCCCACAACACATTTACACCAACAATAAATAAGCATTACAACAATATGTGAGCAAAACAGAGGACATTTATGCATGAGGGGAAAAACCCCAAACTGGTCAGATCAAGATTCCCACACTCACTCGGACATCAACTGAAGGACTTTTAAATGTCTTTGGTGAAATTCAAGGAATGCACATTAGGGTGTTTTGGGGGTTAGACATGACGTTGGTCAAAAGTAGAAATCCAGAGGCTTCATGTTTTACTTATGATCTTGTGGAGTCAACACATCAGGGTGAAATCCTTCATCTGAAAACTGAACACTGCTGCTATATCAATGCAATTCATGTGTAATAATAATCTAAAGTGTTGATGCTAGGACGGAGAGAAGCTAATAAGAGGCTGATAAAAACAAATCAAGTCATCCACTCATTTTCAAAAGCTTTCAAAAGCTCCTATTTTATTTTTCTCAAATCCACAAACTTTTGAGGGTTTTCAAGGCCTGGGGGAAGTCAAATGTGGGGAGCAGGTGTACGTACACATGGCTGCAAATACACACATTAGGGGAACCTGGTATGGTCATACTACCTTCAGTGTTTTTTTTTTGCTCCGTCAAGTGTGAGAAACGATGACTCCCGAATGATTTGCCTCTTTGTTGGGATACATATGCAATAAATGGCAATATACATAATCTATTCATTAATGCCTTAAGATTTAATACCCAGAAATCCAGAAAAGCTGCAATCAATGATTCATTTTATTATTACCATTACAATTTAAAGTTAAATCACACAAGACTCTGTTGTTCATTTCCACAGCAATAAATGATCTGAAGCAGAGTCTGATGAGACTTGTTCAAGTCATGTTTTATTTACTGCAATATGTCATGAAGCTGATACAGTTTTTTACTGTGAAACGGATGCATTTTTGTGTGAAAAGCTGCGCACATTACATTGTTCATTTGTTCGTATGTAACAGAAGTTTGTGACATAAAATTTTGCTCCAAATTATACACTAAACATGATTTTTCAAGGGTTCTTTATGGGCTATGGTCTATACAACTATTTGAAAACAAGAAAACAAGAAAACATCAAACCTCAAATCAAATTGTTCCTACAAAAATGTTTAATGTGTAATTATTCAATAATTCAATGTGTTGTGTTTAAAAATAAAAATATCTGATCATAAAAAATGTGTTGTGTTTATATTACTTTTACAAATAAAAATATGTGATAATAAACAAACAAATCTAAACTAACAAATTTCAAATCCTATTTTTTCGCCAAGATGGACAGTCAATTTGAGTAATGTCATTGTGTATTCTACGTAATGACGCAGTTTTACGTCATTACGTAATGACGTCATCACGCAATGACATCACAACGTCATTTAGCAACTTTTAGCAACAAATCGACCTGCCTGTAGCAACTTCCCCTGAAAATTAGTTGGCAACACTGGTCAGGACACTAATGAGCCTGACGACCGAAATCAAATGCGTACCGTCCCAAAAATGTAGGGTTATTCGAAACACGATGCCCGCAGCGTTCAGCTTTGGGCTTTGGCCGCTGGTTGCGGTACCTCTCAAAATGGACAGGGCAGCAGAGGTTCTCAATAACATCACAAGCCACAGTCACATATCGGTTGGGTTTAGTTAAACTCTTAATAGTGCAAGACGGGCTGGACGTGTCCACTCTGACGACGTATACCGGCATGCGCCTGGCGCTGATGCACTTGTTCCCTACGTATCGAGTGCCGGAGCCACGGCAGATCTGCAGGACACTTTTTTGGTATCCTTTGTCGATGAAGGTCTGCAGCGGAGTTCTGCGGCAGAGCTTTTTCTTCTCCAGGTAGCTATAGAATGACATCAATAATACAATCAAACTGACTGTACAGAGTTATATCCACTGTAGAAGTCCTGCTGTTTTCAGCATGCTTGCTAAACTACTGCTGCACTGTTGCTCGATCCCCAATTTTTTTTTATAATTTAATGACTATTTGAAAATTCGAAAATCATGACCCATCCCTACTTAGGACAGCAGCGGGGAGACAAGCGGAAGGCGAGGAGGGCAGGTTAAACTGAGAAATGAAACGAGGCCTTTGATACAACACACAGCTGTTGCCATATTGAACCTGGGATCTTCTGCTAGTAAGAGAGTCTGTCTACCTGCCAGGCTATAATGACACACGATTCATTTGTAGGAAACCAAACTGACCCTTGCATCACAACCACATGACGCTGATATGTGACTAAAAATAAATGCTTCTTATTCACTCATTAATGTACAATCTAATGTGCAACTGTATTTTTTCCTGGCTTTTCCATGTCTGGTTTACTGTTTACTTCACCTTATCCACGCAGGCTGCGAATTTCTGTCAAAGTCCTCCCTTAGGAAATGCCTGTAGACAAACTGGTTGCATGCATTGTTGTTGCTGCTCTTCTGACAAGGCTCTCGATTGTACTGAGGTCGCGCCAAGCCGCTTGTCATGTTGTTGCCATGGCTACAGTTGACCACTCCCTGCCATGCTTGAACAAGAGCTAGAGGGAGGAGGATGGCGGTCAGAAGAGTGATGTTCATCCTGTGGAGAGAGAAGACAGACAAAGAGAGTGTTTTGGGGGGAGTCATTTGATGTTTCAAAATCAACAACAAATGAATAATTGACAACTGCTGTACATGCAGGATCTGAAATTAATCTAGCAGATTAATTAACATTAATCTAATTAATCATCATAAAATTAATTAACAGATTAATTAGCCAGATCTCAGTTACAGTCTTTGGTCGTTGCCTAGAAGTTTTGACCAAGAAAACTAAGCTATGTGTTCACACATAGTTCTCATAGTGATTTAGAAATGTATTGTTTTTATAGAGCAGCTAACTTTATTTGATATTAGGTTTTTAGCTATCAAGCTATCAAGTTTGATAGCACTAATTAGCTGGCATTGATCGAAAATCAATGGTAAAATGACTTCAGAGCTTGTCATCGACCCCAACGATGGATGCAACTGTTCTCCAGGCATAGTTTTTGAGATGTTTATTCCTGTAATCATTCAAATAAAAGTTGTAGAGAACTGGGAAGCTTTGAATGGCTGTAATCAATTTCTTGTCCTTTTTGCACTTGCAAGGCAGAACTATTGATCATGATATCAAATCACATTGGTAGGGAAACAAGGAAGTGCAGAAATCTGGCTGTTGATCATTGACGACCGCAAAAAGTTAAACCATGGCCAACTTTTGTCGCCCATGTTTGAACTAGCTAACTCTAGTTGAACAAACTTCTTCCTGATGCCTTCCCTGCTGCCTCCACAACTGCACCTTCACTGGCCCGTGTGACGCATACAGTTTGAGATCACGCTTGTTAACAGGAGCTTCCCTTTTACTGAAACAACTGTTGGTTGTTAGAATAGGGTTTTAGTGATAGTATGTTACTTATCGAGTCTACAAGGAACCAATGAGAACCTTCAGGACCTATAGGACCCGGACCTGGCTATTTTACATCAGTGAGGAGAAGCAAATAATCACCCTCAAAGAGCTAGTCTTGCCAAGGGAGGAAGAAAATATTAAGAGAAGGTATTCTTTAAATGCAGGTTAAAGAGTATATTTAATTCAGCTGTAAAAACAAAATCACAAACAAAATCAGATCGTAATAATATCTATTAACTCAATCAATAAGAATTTGAGGGAGAGAGAGAGAGAGTATTCTCACTTACTCTGAAAGCTGTCAGATCAGCCAGCCCAAAAAAAGAGTATGGAGAGAATCGATGTGTCTGGAGAGATTTGGTAACAGCTGATGCAAGGTTTCTGCTAGAAGCCCTCAAAATGTCTCCCCCTTTTTATACCTTCTCTCTCTCTTGCATATGTTTGATTACAACCAATCATCTCGTCCCAAAGCAAACAGCTTAATAGCCAATCATAACACAGCAAAATCATTCTACGATCATTACCACCAAATTTGTGAAGGTTAATGTATGTGCACACAAAGATATATCTAAATTAAAGCTGTAAGTGATTTTGTGTAACATGGCTAATAAAGTTATTTACTTTTGCTCTTTTATTCTTATTATATTTAATTCCCCAGCTGACATTGTTGAACCAAACAGTACGCAACAGCTAATTCTAGTAAATGGAGAAGTATGGTTTTGTGGGCAGCCATGTGTGAAGGTTTCAGGGTAGCTGTGAACGAGTGCAAGAAAATGTTAAGACATATGCACCAGGGCCCATGCAAGTAAAGCATGTTCAAATGCTGTTCTCAGATTAGAGGTCAGTTCTTCAGTTCTATTGAAGTCAAAGAATACATGATTCATAGCCCATCGAGCCATGAGAACTAGCAAAAACAGAAAAGACCAGTCATTAAACTAATAAAGTATATGTCTTTGATATGTGAAACCCACAAAATATTCTGTACTTAATATGTCAAGGGCTACATGCATGTTCTATTTAGTGTTCTTTGAATGTGACGATAATGGTCAATTACAACACTGTTAGGTTTCATATCAAAGATTTTTTTATCTGTAAAAATTAATCAGCTTTTTGTGATCTTGATGATAGACAATACAAATTTAATACATGTCAAAAATAATATAGTAACAAAATATCACCATCCCTCAAACCTGTGTTAAAGAACGGCAATAAACTAACAATAGGAACTGGCTTTCTGTTTTTTACTTATTGGCCAATCACAAACAGATTAGCATGTGCAAAGAGTGTTATTTTTTTTCACTGTGAAACTGATGTGTCATGTGCAACAGCTGTATTGCTAAACTAGCTAGCTTAAATGAAACAAAGCAATTGAAGGAGGGGATTTGCAATATGGCTTGGAACATACATTTTGTAAATTAAGTTTTGAACATCAGCTCAGGATAAAAAATGAGGGAATTAAGACCTACTCCTAAACTGGACATAATCCATTAGACTAACGGCGGATCACATTGCTTCAATGTGGATACCTACCCACAAGTGGAATGGCTAACAGGTAACAGTGCTGAATAAATTCTTTTGTTGGATCACCAGGGGGTAATAATCCTTGGATTACACATGGGTTTCATGAAATGAAGAATTTGTCAAGGGCCATGAAGAGGCATGGTAAATTCAAAAACCATCTAAATGCAGCAATCAAGCTAAAGCTGTTTGGGCGTGTGAGAATTGATGAAGCCCTTGGCCAGGCAGCAGCCATCGGGACACGGTCATAAAGGACACCAACCCAAGTGTCTTGGGTTGGTGTCTCAGCTGAAAGATCCTTCTCTTGCCTAAAATGAGTGAAAACCTACTTGCGCAATACCTGTGGACAAGGACACACCTGGGGAATATCTCTCTGGAGTCAACATTGACACAAGAGGTGAAAGGAAAGGGAACACTGACAGAGTCATAGACACCTTCGCTTCAAAGGACAGGAGGATGGACTTCTTGCACAAGTAATGGGGGAGTCTGATTGTTTTTTTTTTCTCCATCATGTTGGCTCGCTGAAGCCAAATGCATTATTTCACTGCCTTGTCATGCAAACAGAACTTCTTGTGGAGGGGATAAATAAATGGTAATTTTCTGTAAATTGTAACTATTGCACCTGTAGAGTATGTCTGTTTATAGTGGTAATCTCATAGTGAAATAGTACGATTTTGGGTTGTATTATTATTTGCGTGTTGCCCATTTGCTGTGGTTGTAGGTGACCATGATATCTTCTAGGTACATGACTGGTGGTATTTATAATTTACTGTCTGTCTCGAGTCTCTTTTGGGTGAGACTTAGGTCGTTTTTGTAAGTGATGCTTTGAAACAAATGGGGCCTTTTACACCAATAACATGTAAATATTTATTGAAGCATTGTGTGCGCACTCACAGGGAATCCACATGAACACAGGGAGAACAAACTTCATGCTGAAAGTGTTAGGTATTGAACCCAGGACCTTTTTGCATTATTCTCTCTTTATTTTAAAATTAAAGACAGCAGAGGTTCTTTCTGTAGATAGATAATTCAAGTCACAACCATATATCAGTAACATTGAATTTCTTTACTGTATTTCATCATACTGAGCATTTCTACATCAGCATTGCCCACCGAACACAGTGAATGTTTGAACATTATAGAAACCCTGCAGTTTAGTCTGTAGAGCTGTGACAGTCAGAGCCTGCACTGTACCATTTTGATCAGGCCCAAGGTAACGAGAAGAGTGATAGGTCCCATTATTGTCACGGTAACAATAAGCACTCCAATAATACCTAGCCTCCATAACATGCCCTGCAGCAATCTTTTGATTTCCAGGAGCCACACCAGTAACTACATAGGAGTTGGGGTGTGTACGTAGGATGTTAACCAGGTTCAGCTCGTGTACCCTCCACCGGCCACGGTTGAAGGTTTTGTTCTGAGGGGCAGCGTTGGTCAGGGTGAAGGTGGCCTGCATGGCACATTGAGTGGCGGTATGGGACACCGGGTAGAGGTGGCCCTAGAGGTGTTTTTAATCCTTATTATACAATGTTGAATGGCTGCATCTTCAATGTCTGCATGTGGTTACTTTAAACCTAAATTTAATGTAATCCTGTTGCTCCAAAACATCTTAAAACAATTTCATCTTTGATCAGTTGAATCACTTGAGCTAGTTTAACTATCAAAATAGCAGCATTTTGAGGTGGCTGGAGCAAAATGAGAGAGTTCCACAAAGTAAAAAAAAAAAAGACGGACTGAACCCAGTTAAATTTTATGATTATGAAGAATCTTTAAAAGTCCCATATTTTACCAGTGTTTTACCATATCTTTCCAGTGTTTTATTTTATGACTTGAGGTCCATTAAAAAACGTTTGTGTGATGTCATGTACCAAAAACACACTCAATACATTTTTACACGTTCATTTTCCAGCATCTCTCTGAGCCTTACCAAGAAACAAATGCTAAATTAGTCTATTATTTCTTACAAAAATGATAATGAGCGTACCTTTGTGACGCCACAAAGTTACGGAAGCAAAGCTGATAATTTGTTCCAAACTAGTTTATTTAGGTAGTAACACAGCAAAGCAGAGCAATGTTAAAGTGTAACAGGAGTTACTGGAGTTACCTTTGGCAAGATGATCAACTGTAACAAAATAATTTAATTCAAATTTAACAGCACATGAATAGACTTTTTCCCTTTTGCTTATTTATTTGTTCACTAATTGTATAATCTTGGTTTAAATTATTTAAATTTAGGTTTAAATCATTAATTTGGTAAATTGGGGTTAAATTTAAATTGTGCAACACGGCTCTGATTAATTTTAATTTGCTGTATTAACTCATTTTAAACCCTTTTATTAAACTCTGATTGCAACTAAACTTAGATTAATTTAAACTGTGTTGGTGCAATCCAGCCAACGCAGAGCAGTTGGAGGGGGTTAGAAATATAAATACCCTCACATCTGGGAAATGCCCATTACTGCACCACAGTGGGTTTTTCTTTCACTGTTTGTGAATGAGCAGTTTGACTGGAGACATTCGGGTTTCATTGCCTCAACAGTAGTTAAGTGTGGAGCTTCTTATTCACTTGTAGATATTCTCAGCTGAATGATCTGAAACAGTGACCTGCTTCTAAAGTTTGAAAACAGCATTGTTTAATGACATTTAACCAGGTCTCTGGAGCAAAATCTTTGGAATTAAGTGTTAACAACAAGAGTTTAACATTACTGAAACATTACTGAAAATAATTAAAGTTAAGGCAACAATACCTGTGGCTCAATTAACCATTTGCCTTGTCTGGGCACGGGTGGATTCTGAAACACATAGGCAGAGTACACTGGGACCTTGGCAGAGTATAGGCAGAGTACACTGGGACACTGTGTCGTAGAGTGTAGCGTAGAAGTACTCAGGCTGGAGGTTCTGGTCAAAGAGACACTGACATATCTGCTGGTAGCGGTTGTTGCTTCTGAGGATTGTTGGTGGGATACCATTCAGAAAGAACTGTGGACAGTTTGCAAACAAGCTCACTTCTCCTTTGGAGAACAGAGGAAACAGTAGCAGAAAAACTATGTGGAACATATTGTCTGAGGTCTGTTCTTGGGTAGAAAGCTGTGGAGGTAGAAGTACTGACTGGTTTGTATATGCAGGGCTTCCAACCCTCACGCATTGAACAATTTCCTCCACTCACGCAATCACACCACACTTCCTATTTTATCACATTTGGATAGAAGTACACTATTTCTCATTTTTTTGGTTATTTTCAGGAGCCATGTTCCTGCTAGCACGGGTACTCTGCATGCATGGAAGTATTATATTGTCAAAGATCACTGGTACACTCATTGACTATATAGAGTTATATCCACTGTAGAAGTCCTGCTGTTTTCAGCATGCTTGCTTGACTACTGCTGCACTGTTGCTCCATCCCCAAGAGGATCTTTTTGGATTAAGGGGAACCTTGACAATGACTATCACAGTATCACATTGTTGCTGTTGCTGCAGGAATTGCATGAAACTAATTTTGGTGGCTTTGAGTTTCCATGGTTATTTACAGGTTACAAGTTTTATGACCCTTTGGCCCTTGAAACCTATAAAAAAACAATTGTATTATTTGAAAAATTCATGGGCATGAATGAGAAAATTAGCATTCTTTTTCTCCATTTCTGAAAAACTGCAGTTTTAGACTGACAGAAGTGACATTCATTTACATTACATTTCACTCATTTAGCTGACATTCTTATCCAGCACGACTTACAATGAACGAGCAGGTAGGGGTTCAGTGTGTTGTTCAAGCACACTCTGGTCCCATTTCAGTACTCATATGCAGTATACAGGCCCTCCTCAAGTTCTATTTCACACAGGCTTCACCCTCTAACAGGGCTCTATTGGCTTAGCCACTCATCTAGTCGCCTCAGGGCACAGAAAATTTGCATGGACATATACACCCTCTATGGGGCCTCACACTATAAATGGCAAGTGGCCCCTCATTCAGCATCCACTTTTTCTTCAGCGCCTGATGAACAAGTTTGCCTAGGATGGCATCGTCTGAGACCAACATCGCTAAATACTGCCCGGGCTGCCCCGGCCTGATCGCGACGACGGATCCACATGAGGCGTGTTTCGAGTGACTCGGCCCGGAACTGCAGCAGCTGCAGGGCTCTCTCCATGGTGAGACGGTGGCAGCGTTGGGCTCATTTCGAACGCTATCAGCATCAGCGTTCCCGTGAAATCGAGCTCCGCTGTGATGACAGCGAGGCGGAGACCGGCGGCGGCTCGCCCGAGCCCTGCTCCTCTCAGCTCTTCTGCTGCCGGCTCCTCCCCTGGTGCCAGAGGATGAAGAAGGGATGCCGCCGGGGGACAGCGATGACAACATCATCTTATTTTCGCTATTATTATCAAGTTTTATGTGAAGCACTTGGTGCATATAATTTCTTTGTTGTAAAGCACTTTGAGCTGCATTTCTTGTATGACAGGTGCTATACAAATAAAGTTTATTATTATTATTAAGTTTATTATTATTAACATCTCCTCAATCTCCGTCACGGCTGCATCCTTCACCTCCGCCACTCTACCTCATCCATCGTTGAAACAAGACTTCCCCAACTTGATGAGGACGGCCGCCGAGAACGTCGGGATCCCGCTTCCGCCCCCCGAACCCCCTCGCGCCGCTGATCGCCTGGCCCAGGGAGTCTATCGGCTGGCGGCAGAGACCAAACCGGTCTTCGTCGCTCCTGCCTTGGACGAGGACCAAGGCAGACCCTGCAATTGTCAATTATTCATTTTGTTTAGTTGATTTTGAAACAACAAATGAATCCCCCCAAAATTATCTCCCTCTGTCTCTCTTCTCTCTCCACAGGATGAACGTCACTCTCCTGACCACCATCATTCTCCCTCTAGCTTTCTTTCTCCCTCTGAGAATAATAAATAGGACTGGCATCATTTTCTCTACTCATTTGGCTAATGTAACCTTGTTATAATGTGACTCGTGCAGGATCACAGTAGCCCACCAGTACCAGATAACCAGCCAAAAACAGATCTTGTTCATTTATCATTTATTGGAGTAGCTAATGTCTGTGTGTGTTGAAACTCTGTCTCCCCTGTCTGAAGCAAAATAAAACTCGTGATGGATTTCATCATTCTACACCACCAGTCAAGTGTTGATAAATGTCTGCTGTGGCTGGTATGAAAGATATGTGCTTTTAAGTGTGGTCCAAAGTAGCCAATAAGGTTAAGACAGCAGTGTGGTGTATCATATCATGATTAACAGACATATCAACCGGAGATGAAATTTATCAGCATTTGACTGGTGGTGTAGGGTGATGAAATCCATCACAAGTTTTATTTTGCTGCTGACTGAGGAGACGTGGTTTCACCACACACAAACATTAGCTACCCGATAAAGGATAAGGGTTAAGATCTGTTTTTGGCTGGTAATCTTCAGGTACTGGTGGGATACCATGATCCTGCAAGAATCACATGTTAACAAGGTTACAGCTAAATGTGTAGAATAATGTGTAAAATGATGCTAGTCCTACTTATTATTCTCAGTGTCAACTAACGTTGAAACTTACCTTTATTGTTGTGGATCACAAGCTTAGCGGTGTGAGGAGACAGCATTACCCACAGGATTTGAACCCTCGATCTTTTGCATGGCAGACCTATGCATTAACCATTAGACTACTGAGTCCACAGGATGACCATCGAGGGAACACAAAAAAAATAGGTCCAAGTAATGAGACTGTCCAAGCTATAGGCTATTTAGAGCCTTAGAGTATTTTAACTATGGTCAACTATGGTTACAATACCACCTGTGCACATATGTACCAAATTTGTTTAAGGTAGGCCAACAACTTCCTGACTTTGGGCAATTTTTGTATATTAGGCCTTGCCTACAAATTTTGAAAGCCAGTTGTAGCAAAACGGTATGGACTATCAAAAAACTGCTCAATAACTTTTGTGCAGGACAGTCCAGACATGCTGTGAGCGAAAATTGGTGAAGATTGGACAAAATATGTAGGAGAAGAAGCGAAAAAACTGTTTTGGACAAAATTCAACATGGTGGAAAACCTTGTGGGCTGAAATGGGAGTGGCCTATATGGATAGATGTGACTTGGCCCAAGGAATCCAGCAAACAAGGAATTGTGTTCCTATGATCTACAGCCACTGAGTTATGGCCTTTTAAAATTTGAAATGTTGCTATAGCGGCCCCTATAAGTGAAATGACACAATTTTTTTTATATTAGCTCAGACTACATACCTGCACATGTGTACCAAGTTTGGTTACCATAGGACAATGCGTTCCTGAGTTATGATGATTTTTGTGAAATAGGCCCCACCCATGACAGTTGACCAAACTTTGGAAGTCGATTATATGAAAACAGTGTGGAATATCAAAAAACTGCTCAATAACTTTTGTGCAGGACAGTCCAGACATGCTGTGTGGCAAATTTGGTGAAGATTGGACAAAATCTGTAGGAGGAGTAGCGAAAAAACTGTTTTGGACAAAATTCAAAATGGCGGAAAATCTAGTTAGGCGGAAATGGGCGTGGCCTATATGGATGGATGCAGAATGAACCAAGGAATTTTGATTGTGGCCCATATGGTTCAGAAGTTATAGGCCAAGACGTAAAGTTGCTTGTTATAGCACCACCATGAGGCCAATTGACTTGGGTTTCGTTGCCTGAGTAGCGGCTGAGACTTTTAACGTATCTGACAAGTTTGGTCGCTGTAGCTCTTACGGTTTCTGACATCCAGATACTTTTAGGGCAGAAGAAGAAGAAGAAGAAGCGGAATAATAATCCTAACAAAAACAACAACTACGTGCTGGGACCCCTAAAAATGTATGATGACAAAAACTATGACGAACTGTATTGACATTTTCGTCAACTAATAAAAACGACACGAAAACGAAAACAGACGAGTTGGGAAGAAATCCAAGTAGTCTGTGGTCGGTCTGTCGCTCTCTCTCTCTCTCTCTCTGTCTCTCGCTCGCTCTCCCTGTGTCGCTCTCTCTCTCTCTGTCTCTCGCTCGCTCTCCCTGTGTCGCTCTCTCTCTCTGTCTCTCGCTCCCTCTCCCTGTGTCACGCTCTCTCTCTCTCTCGCTCGCTCTCCCTGTCGCTCTCTCGCTCTCCCTGTGTCGCGCTCTCTCTCTCTCTCTCTCTCTATCTCTCTCTCGCGCTCTCTCATCGGACCCGTCTGCCTCCCATTGCACTCATGGGCGTGAGGGCTATTTTTTTTTTCATGCCAAGAAGGCGACCGGCTGAATTCCTGAAAAGAAGAACTAACAGTTATTAACATTATTCGGAATACAGCTGGGTTTCCGAGATTAGCAGATTAGCTGTATATAGCTGCTAGTCAGTATCCACTGAGTGGACTGATAACGTTAATATTAACGTTTTAACTCTGACTCTGAATGTTTGCTCCCTCAATCCAGATTAATATAATTTCAAAGAAGGAAAATGACTCGTCCTGAGGAGGAGCAGGACAGTCTGGACCAGAGGAGCTGCTGAGCAGTAAAACAGAGTAGATAATAATGTCAAAGGCTGTAATGTAACGATGTAAATGTTACACCCGCTACAAGTCACTAGCAAAAGAAATGACCATCAAGGAGGTAAAGAGTAAATGTAGCATCCCCAGCTGAATGATGGTCTCACTCTTCGACTGATGGTTCACAAAGTGTGTAATTTTGAGCGAATAGACAACACTGTAGCTCCATGAAAACCGTGAACACCTTGAACACACCGTAAGAGACGAAAGGAGATAAAAATAAAAGTATTACCATCTTTTCACATTCTGTTTATAGGCTTGTTACTTATTGCCTTACAACATTCAACAAAAATAAAATGATGTACTATAACCTCTGACTGAAAATAAATCAGTTTATATTCCATTTATGAAATATCACCTTTTTAACCCGTTAGCTTAGTGACAACCTCTGATAGAGTGCTATAAGTAAGCATATTTAATTTAAAATGAAATATTTAAACTGTCATTTGTATGTCACATATGCAGATTTAACCTTATATATTGCAGTTACTGCAAAACACACAAATGCTGCATTTCTTTATACTAGCAAACAAACTTTACCGGGATAATTATCCTTTAAGACCGACAGCATTAAGGAAATTAAAGACCTATCTTTTTAATTTGGCTTTTAATTTTATTTTGGAGTAATGTTATTGCCTTAGTTTTTAAATTCTAATCATTGGGTTTTACTTTCAACCCTGGTGTTTATTTTATTGTATTTTTTATTTTATTTTATTGACTCTTATTTATTTTAACATTTTATTGTTGTAATTTTGCTATGTGAAGCACTTTGGGCTGCATGCTTGTATGAAAGGTGCTATATAAATAAAGTTGAGTATTTACAAAGTTGGTCAATTACTCTGGCTTGGCTGAATGCTTTTTAGCTCAGAACCTTTGTTTTTTGAGGGATGTTTGTCAACCAAAAAAATTCTGTACCAGTAGGGCTCTAACATACTCCACGTAAGGAACGCATGCGCTAATGCGAGTACTCCGCCTACGCAAGCTGTTTGCTGACATAGCAAACGCTCGTAGACCGTGTCACTTGTCACTTGTTATAAATCGCTAATCCACAAGGGGAAGCAAAGCCAATCTGATGCTACAGCGGGGTATTTAAAAATGGCTACCGTGGAGGAATTTGTGCTGCTATACATTCTCCATCACCGCAAAAAGAGAGCAATGAAAAGAAGATGGTGCATACGTCTGACAGCCAGCTGTTCTTCCAAATCTGCCGCCACTGACATTTGTTTACACAGGAAATGACTTCTTCATTGGTAGTTCCTCCTTTTGTTAACACAAGGCTTCTATTGTTAAATATTTGCAGGACCGTGTTGTAGAAAATTCAGTGACTTGCAAAGCTAAATTAGTGGAGTACCGGCTTTTAATTGTGGAAATACGGTAGTCATAGCAGAAACCTCACGTAGGCTATAATTATATTATGTTAATAAGTTAAAAGAACATCAGGTGAAAGGCAGTATTTTTCCGGTGTTCTCGCTCTCTCTCTCTGTCTCTCTGATGGAGGGTAAACAAAAACCACGTGACTGCTTCCTTGGTACAACTCTTCACTTTTCGGACCGCTCAACAACATATAAATTACATTTATAATGACATGAAATGAAACATTCTATGGCCATTATCAAAGGCAAACTCAATGTAGAAAGATAGGGCTGGAAGGCAGCACCGCAGCAGCAACGCTGTCTGTGTGGACACCAGAGGCCTGTGAGCCGCAGCAGTTCAGCGAGGTAGCCGTCACGCACAGGTAGAGGTAGGCGGTGTGGCCCGGGCGTTATGCACCTCTGGTTGGATGTAGCTCCTTTCTGTAACGGCGAGGGATTTGAATTTCTCAATTTCTCTTCAAGATTTGAATTGTCTGAACATAATGGGGACAAGTTTGTGGCTCATGTAATTTTTCATTTGTAATTTTTAATCAAAGATAGGTGGACACCTCGCGGCTATGGCATACATTTGCCAACATGGTGAGACCATCTCTGTATTTAGAAAATCTGTTTGAGATGTTTATTTTGGATAAATGCAATGCTTATTACCTAGTCGTCCTCCTCTTCCTCCTATGTAGCTCATTGTATGAGCTCTCAATTAGGGCAACGATCTTCCTGGTGTTGTTTCCAAAACACGACTCCTCAGGAAAAGATAACCCTAATCCCACAGAAAAGATAACCCTAACCCTAACCCTTCCAAGAGACAGCTTAAGCCCAGTGCTGGTGCCTACAGAGAATCTGTGCTTGGTTTCTTTACCAGTATAACAACCTTGTTACATCTCTAAACCTATCATATCCCAAAATATAAGACTGTTTCAGTCCATTATTATTTTTATGAGGTAGGCAGCAAGGTGGAGGTGATTCCCAGGACAAGAGCTGGCTGGCGGGGCTTGGTGAGCAGACAAACAGGTGTTCCTGGAGACAGGGAGTACAGGTGTAAAGTTACTGGCAAACAAGCAGACAAAGCTTGCAAACAGATAACTTTACGCCCGGATTCCACCGGGGATGGCTGCATCGCGTTCCGGCTGCGACGCGGCCGCCGGAGCTGATCGCGGCCACTCTAGACAATGCTTGATTCCACCAGACGCGCCGCAGTGCGTTTCAGAAGCGTCCCAGAAGCGGCTCTCCACTAAAAATATGCGCCTAGTCTATTTTTGATGGAAGCTGCGTCAAACTGCCCGGAGCAGATCGAGCTGGGCAGGAAGTCAGACACAGGAACGGTATAGCAGACCATTTTTATTTTATTTTACTTTTTAAATATGTACTGTTTGTTATAATTTAAATATAAATTGATATGTACTTTTTGTTATAATTTGAACAATAAAAATATTGTAAAAAAAAAAAAAAAAAAAAAAGGAATGGTAGAGCATCCGGTCAATTTTCAAAATAAAACACCCAAACAAAGTAGGAAATAACAATAAACACAATTAAAACAGACAAAAAAAGAAACCATTTAACTATGTACCCTACTTACCCATGGTACAGTAGAAGCACAAAAATCAAGGAAAAATGACCAAATCAGCAAGTCAAACAGCCAGACAAAACGCTCCGCTTCTGAAACGCTCCCGGTGTGGTATGAAGCCGTGCAGAGGACAGAACAATACCGAAACCAGCCCTTAGAGAGCTGGAAGTGTGCACAACAACAAACCGTGTATGGCACAACGATCCAGCAGTGACTGGCTCTCTCTGCAACGTCTTTATACTGGAGTGGAGAGGAGTGGTGATGGCTTGATCCGGGACAGGTGCGCTAATTGTAAATGAAGACCAGGTGTGGAGAGAGAGCAGGCAAGGGAAAAGGGAAACGAATTGCCAGACGTTCAAACTGAAAATGGTGTGCACCTTTTTGCTACGGTTTCCGGGTTGAACGTCATGTTTCCTCGAAACGGTGTGCAACGGGCTTTGAGGTACGTTGTCTCTCGTTTGGTGGGTGTGTCAGAGGTGTTACCCAATCAGCCGCCACGTGTATATAAACCCCGCCGCATTAAAAAGGCAGTGTGCACAATGGATCCAACAAAAGTCTGTTACAAATGCGTCCGCTGCAGCTTGTTGTCTGCAACAATTGAACTAATTAGAAGACATGTTTGTATCTTTTGCTATTGTATGTACCATTGTGGAGTGACATTTTCATAAACTTTTCTACTCCACTCTACTCCTCTAAATTATAATGGTAAATATTACAATATCATATCACAACAACAGTGATAAGCAATAATGACAGGCGTAATACTCATAATGAAATAATTCGCTCATATAGATGGTAACACAGTCTGGAAGGTAAGAAGTGGATTATCCTTCACCTGAAATGTTTGCCTTGTCATGCTGAAATGCAAATGAGGCAAATGTTGGATCACTGTAATTAGGAACCACAGTTTCCACAAACCCCTTCACTCGATTGGGATGTTCTCTGCTATTCTGGACGGCAAGGGCAGTGACTGTAACATTGAGCGTATTTTGTAGTATTAAACACGTATTTAAAGAACGCAAAGAACGGCCTTCTCAGCTGCCGTAGTTGCAACGCTTGCGTAACACAACAGTGTGTTCAACGCACCACCGTTTCCGTTTAAATAAACGTTTTGCTACGCTTTGTCGGGGCTGAACGCAGGGCAGCAGACAGGTGTCATGGAGGCTGGATCGTGACATACCCCCAACCCCGTCCCTCTGATTTATAAGAAAAGAAACTACATAGTCTGTAACTGTAATTGTAACTAATGAAAAATACACTAGCTTAGTCAGGCTAGGCTACCTAATGTCACTAGCTGTTTAATTAATATGAGGACTGTCAATGTATTTATTTTTCCATATGATTTTGGTGGATTTGTACAGTGAACCTGCTCATCACCTGATGGTTTGTTTAGTCTTTGTCATGTCACCTTTGTGACAGTTTGACTTTCTGTGTTCTCTTTTTTATTTTTTATTATTTTGTTAGGTGTGCCAGCCAGGTGTCTCTCCTGGCATTTAAGATTGGTCAGTCAGGTTTTTTTTTCGTTTGTAGTTTTTTTTTTCTTAGTGTTTAAATCGGATGCACGTCAATCAAAATGTACACCCTACACGTCCAATGACCATACTCAACCCAACAAGAACAACATAAACACAAAATATTCATATATTTAAAGACTTTCACAAAAAATGCCCAAAATCCCACAGTCCACAAAACAAAAAATAATAATAACTACAGGTTTTCTTTCACAGTTTGTTTTAGTTCAGGTAAATCCCGTTGCCCAAAGAAAAAAATAAAATTAAGTTCAGTTCAGTTCGTGAATGTAAACAAAGTTAAATTCAGTTCAGTTTGTAAGTAGCAACCAAACAAAATTGTGAAAATGGGTGTTTCACACAAGTGGTGAAATCTAGTGATGAAATCCATGTGGTCACACTACTTTCCCCCTGAGAGAATCCTGAACATAGAAAGGTTTTTTTTTTTTTTTTTTACAAATTGACTATGTGCCAATATTTTTGTTTTCTTTTTAATAATACTATCCTCCTCCATACCTAAGGCAGGGAATCCAGGGAAATCTTCCTCGTCGCTTTCCTCTTCAAAGATTTTGAGGATCCGTCAACAATGTTCTCTATCAATCTCCTCAGCTGGGGGATAGCATGGCTTGAGTTGGGCCACATTAACAACACGAAGGCTTTCCTGGTGACACGATATGGACCTTTCCACCGTGGTGCAAGTTTGGCCGAAAAGGATTTATCAGCTTTTGAGTAAGGGTGAGTATGGATCCAGACATGATCTTTGTCTGAAAAATTTCTGTCTCTTCTCCCTTTGTTATAGTTATGTTTTTGTCTACGTTTTGCTTTTTCCAGGTTGCCGCTTACAAGTTTCTTGAACTCCGCTATCTGGTCAGCTGTAACGTATGCAGGTGTGTCAGGATCACATAGCTGTGGGCTTAGCTCAGCATCTAAGGGGCCTTTCAGAAGACGACTGAGGTTGAGCTCTGCAGGTGTAACTCCTGTGGACTCATGCACCGCTGAGTCCACCGCCTACAGGTTTCCTCAAAGAGCCGACACAAACTGAGAACCTTAGTCTGAGAGGATGAAAGTTGGCACACCCCAGCGAGTCAGAATCTCCCTTGTTAGAATCTGGGATACTGTCTCTGCTGTTGCTTTGCGAAGGGGAAACATTTCAACCCATCTTCTGTAATAGTCCACAAAGACGATGAGGTAGAGGTTGCCATTTGAGCTTCGAGGAAAGGGTCCCATGAGGTCAACTCCTAGCATCTCCCAAGGTCCATGTACCACAGTTTGTTGAAGTTTCCCAGGAGGTTTCCGGGTCTCAGGTTTGTAGAGCTGGCAAACTTGGCAACATCGCACATGTTCTCTCACATCCATGCTCATCTTAGGCCAACACACAAGGGCTTGCAACCTTTTGTATGTTTTGAATCTCCCAAGATGGCTGGATAAAGGATCATCATGATAATGGGTCAGGGTCAAATCACTGAGCACTGCGGAACAGGAAGAGAAATCAGGGATGAATCGGCGATACCAGCCGACCAACCCTAGGAACGATCGTACCTGTCTCTTAGTGGATGGCAACGACGAGCTTTAACGGCCTCGACCTTCCCCACCTGAGGGTGAATGGCACCACCACCGATGACGTAACCCAGATACTGGACCTCAGGCTTGGCGATGTGGCACTTCCTTGCGTTGATGACCAGCCCGGCATTCTGGATACAGCGAAGAACATCTGACAGGTGCTCCACATGGTCCTCCCACGTCCTGCTGTAGACTACAATATCATCGATGTAGGCCGCGGCGTAGTCATCTGCCCCTCTCAACACCTCATCCACCAACCTCTGGAAGGTCGCTGGGGCTCCATGCAGTCTGAAGGGCTGCATGGAAAGTGGTTAAGTCTTTGGATGCCTCTGTCAAGGGTACCTGCCAATACCCCTTACAGAGGTCAAGGGTCGTCAGGTAGGTCGCATTCCCCAAGCGGTCAATCAGTTCATCAACCCGTGGCATTGGGTAAGGGTCAAAGGCTGACACAGCATTCAACCGAGAAAAGTTGACACAGAACCTCAGTTTTGGATCGTCCTTCTTAGGGACCAGCACCACAGGGCTACACCACTCACTGCGAGAGGGTTCGATGATTCCCATCACCAACATGCCTTCCACCTCTTGCTTAAGTGCTGGAATGAGCTTTGCTGGAACTCTGCTGGACGTTTCCCTGATGGGTTGCTGTGTTGAAGAGAGGAGACGGATCTTATGCTGAATGATGTCTGTCTTACCAGGCTGTAAACTGAACAGTTCACGAGGCATGTATGCCTCTAACTCCTTGCGACAGTCAGATGGTAGATGACTCAGGTCTGGCAGTATTTGGGTCCCCGCTGACGAAGGAAAATACTGCTCCTGCAGCTCTTCCTCATCGACTATGGTCCGTGCCCACAACTGTATCGATACCTTCAGCTGGTCCACCCATTCCTTCAACAGGTTCATGTGAAACACCTGGTGCTTCTTGCGCCGGTCAGGTAGATACAGTTCATACGTTACCGGACCCACCTTCTTTGTGACCTCGTATGGCCCCTGCCACTTAGCCAAGAGGCCTGAATCTGAAGTTGGCAGCAGTAGCAGAACCT
Organism: Centroberyx affinis; assembly: GCF_046629955.1. Taxonomy (NCBI): domain Eukaryota; kingdom Metazoa; phylum Chordata; class Actinopteri; order Beryciformes; family Berycidae; genus Centroberyx; species Centroberyx affinis. The sequence goes on from NW_027278765.1 coordinate 31,915, forward strand.
TCTGGCTCTGATGGAAAACCCGGGAAGCCTTATCATAGTTCTCCTTCTGACGCTGCTGGGCACCGGCTAGATGACTGTTGGCGAGCTCTTGATACTGCTCGAGCTTGTCTCTCATTTTCAACACATATGACATATGACGACACTGCAGTGCTGCTGTTGCTTCGGTTCCTCCCAGGCCTCCTTCAGAATGTCCAGTGGACCCCGCACCGGATGGCCATACAGGAGCTGGAAAGGGGAGAAGCCTGTGGAAGCTTGGGGTACCTCTCTATAGGCGAAGAGAAGGAAAGGGAGCCACTGATCCCAGTCAGACCCCATGTCCGACACAAACTTCCTCAACATGGATTTCAGAGTCTTGTTAAATCTTTCTACAAAGCCGTCAGTCTGTGGATGGTATGGGCTCGTCCTCACCCCACGGATCCCCAGCATCTTATACACCTCCTTGAGCAGCTTAGAGGTGAAGTTAGTCCCTTGGTCCGTGATGATCTTCTTTAGTGGGAATGCCTCCGGGTATCTTGACGCATAGTCACACACAACCAGTATGTACCTGTGGCCAGAACTACTCTTCTCTAGTGGGCCGACAATATCCATGGCAATGCGAGAGAAAGGGATGTCAATAATGGGCATGCTGACTAGTGGGGCCCTGCCTCCCTTTTTGCCTGGGGCTGTTAACTGGCACTGGGGACATGCTTTACAATATTGGACAGTGTCTGCGTACTGCTGTGGCCAATAAAAGCGAGAAATCATCCTTGAGAAGGTTTTAAGCTGACCTAAATGGCCTGCCCAAGGAACAGAATGGCTCAGCTGGAGAACAATGGGCCTTAAACTTTGGGGAACAACTAGCTGGTCACCTAGTTTGCTGTGGCGAAACAACTGTTCTCCCTTCAACACGAAGACCTCACTGCCCTTCTCTGCCTTCGCTGACTCCTGCTTTTCTTGGCTCGAGGCTGCCTGGCTCCCTCAGCCCCTGGCACATCCTCATCTGCAAAAGGTAGCTCATCCCACCCCAACGCTGATTCAGACTCTGCTTGGATTTGCTTGGACCTTGTGACTGCTACCATACCCTCGCTGGCTCTGCTAGCACCTTGCTCAACCCCGTGACTGGCTATGAGCTCACAGAGGATTGGGAGGTCTCTGCCTAGCACTACCTGGTATGGGAGCTTCTCTATTATGCCGACTGCAAGCAAATACTGTTGACCTTCAACCTGTATGGCTATCTCAGCTATGGGGTATTCTACCTTGTCGCCATGGACACACCAGACGCTAATGTTTCCCTCCTCGAAAATCACATCCCTAGGAAGACAGTCTGGCCTAACCAAGGTGCGATTGCTGCCTGAGTCTAAGAGGGCTACACATGGTTTATCCTCAATAAATACGCAGGCTGTCCGTTCCTCGTCCAAACACTCTGGCTGCTCCCTACTTTCCAACTGCCTGCCATCTGCTCTGGGTGCAAAACCCATGTAGGTCTTACTGACATGCTGGGTTGGACAATCTGCCTTGAAGTGCCCTGTCTGACCACATAAGTGACATGCTAAAGGATTTCTGTTTCTGAACTCCTTAACATTACTGTTACTTGAGCCACAGGGCCCTTGCTTGAAATTTCTGGCTCTATGCCCATTACCGCCTGCTGGTTTACCAGATGAAGCTGCAGATTGGGATCTGGGAGTGGGGAACCCTTTTGAAGTCCAGCGGGCAGCCAGGAAAGATTCTGCCAGTTCTGCTGCTTCTTTGGAAGATGTGGGGTTGCGTTCTTTGACCCAGGTCCGGAGTTCAGGGTTCAGGATTCTCAAGAACTGTTCCATGACAATGGCATCTCCAATCTGCTCTTTGGTCTTTTCTTTAGGAGCCATCCACTTGTCATACAGTTCCTTGAGGCGAGCCTGCAGATCCTTGGGTGTCTCGTCATCTCCCACAACGCTGGTCCGGAATCTGATACGATATGTCTCTGGATTGATTTCATATTTATACAGAACAGCATTCTTGACCTTAGCATAGTTCATTGTTTCCTCAATATCCATTGCAACATAAGCAGCTCGGGCTTTGCCAGTGAGCAGTGGGGCAAGAGGCAAAGCCCGCTCTTCTGGAGGTCACTGACATGCATATGCAATTCTCTCAAACGTTGTCAGGTAATGTTCAATGTCCTCATCTTCATGGTAAGGTTGCATCTTGGGGCCTTTCCACCCAGGAAATCTCACCCCCAGGCTGGATGGTTGCCCTGCAGAGACCTCAAAGGGGCCAGGGTCAGGATCAGGTCTCACCGGAACCGTTTGGGCTGCAGGTCGCTCTAGTGGTGGCACAGAGAGAGAAAAGGGGTCTGCTGTGTCACCCTCTGCCGACTGCTGACAGTCCTGGCGGTCCTGCCGAACCTCCTGCTGGAGCTGGGAAAACTGATGCTGGACCTTCTTCCATCAATCCTCCTGGCGTTTCCGCTCCTGTTCCCACCTGGTCTCCCTATCGGACTGTTGCTGCATCAGGCCACGCAAAAGGCTGGAGAGTTCTGCAATGTTCTGTGGTTCTTGGACTTGACCACCTGTCGCCCCCTGCAGGTCAGGATCGCCAACGCCTTCATCTTGCGGACAATCCATCGTACCTGTTGCCTTTTTGCCTCTGGTCATGATCTTCACCACCCCTACTGGCTTGGAGTCACCGCTGCCGCCACTTGTGAGATAGCTGTAGCCTGAGGGCCTTTAGTGAAGTAGGAGGCGGACTCAGAAGGCGATTTGAAGGTCCCACAGGTGGACATTTATTTACAGTGCAACCAAAAAAAACAAAAATAAAAAAAAACTGAAGATTTACAAAACAGAGGATAATTCAACTCATTCCAAATCAAAATAACGGCACGTGCACTGGCATCTGCACTGCCTGACCTTCCCTCCTAGCTGCCTCAGAACTACTGTTTAAATACAGCCATCAATTTCCAAGACACATCCCCTGGCCTTCACCAACCTCACTACAGGGGTGAGCCACCTTGCAAGCTTTTACATGCATAGCTTTTAAACATTATTAACCACAGTACAATTTTGACAGATCTCCATTTTCCAACGGTACCTGAATGCATCACTAGACAAATACAATAAATAGCCGCGATCTCCGACAGCAAAAGAATAATACGCTTTGGCACAGTAAAACCCCCCTCCGACATGGAATAGGCCATGACATCATCGATGACGTCATCAACCACATAACACACGCAACTGCCGGGCGCCCCCCTCCCAAACAGTCGATTCCCGCGGCAGGTAAGAGTTTGTGAACAAAGAAACAAAGAAAGGGTAACTATAGACTACAATTCTGAATATCCTGTAACTAAAACAACAATAAAGGTAAATGAAATAACAACACTGTTTGTCTGTGATTATTGTGTTAAACTGAAAATGTGGAAATCCCAGACCCGGGATAGTTATGTGCATTTGCATTAGTCCATGAAATTACTGGTCGACTCCATACATGATGTAATTAACAGATATGTAGAGATGATGGGCTTAAGTTATGGATAAAGAAATAATGTAATAATGTGAAACAGTGACAAATGAAGCGGTCATAGCCACTTAGTCACACGCGGGTATGGTTTCGCCAGTGGTCGCTACGGTGTTCCTAGGCAATTGCTAGGTGGTTGCTAGGTGGTTGCTAGGGTGTCACTAGTGGTTGCTAGGTTACTAGGGAACAAAGACAATCCAAGCGAAAAAAGAATTGTGTTTCCAGCATTTACGGTCACCGAGTTACGATCATTTAAAACTTAATAGGTTGCTGTAGCGCCCCCTATTCGCGAAATGACATGAATGAATTTACAGGTCGGCTGAGAAATGATACGTGCACAACTGGACCAAATTTAGAAGGAATAGCATAATGCATTCATGAGTTATACCAATTTTTAAATCATAGGCCCCGCCCACAACATGTCATCAAACTCTGGAAGCCCATAACATGAAAACAGTGCGGAATATCAAAAAATCGGTACGTTTGTCTAGACATGCTCTGTGCCAAATTTGGTGAAGATTGGACAAAAAAGAAGTGAAAAAACTGTTTTGGACAAAATGGGCGGAAATGGGCGTGGCCTATAAGGTTGAGAATTTTGATTCTACACGCACGGTTCAAAAGTTATGGACCAAAACATAAAGAGGGCTGTTATAGCGCCACCATCAGGTCAATCGTTGGAATTTTTTAGACCAGAGTAGAAGGGGACACTGTGAACCGATGTACCCAGTTTGGGAACTGTAGCTCTTACGGTTTCTGAGCTACAGCTACTTTTATGCAAAATCCCATTCAAGTCAATGGGGCAAAAAAATCGCACTTAATCGCGAATATCTAAAAAAAACCACGACAAATCTCTTAGAAAAGTAATAGCACACCATTCTTCAATGAGCCGCATGTTTTGATGTCTCACATGTCTATGTACTGTAAAAACTGTAGGAGTAGCAGCGTGCCAAACTTTTGTCCGGAAGAAGTAGAAAAATAAGAATAAGTATGTGAGATAACAGTGTTCTTTGCCTACGGCAAGCACACTAATAACTAGAAAAGGCTAAATTTTCTAAAGATGCAAAGAAGCAATGCCCCTGCCCTTAGACTTGGCATTCACTAGTTTTGCTAAGGGTGCAGCTTTGCAATTGTTAGCATTTTGCTCCGTAAATCCGTAAACCAATTGTATTTTGTCCAAACTATGTCTGATTACAAAGAGTTTTAATAATAATGTCCTAAAATATTTTTTTTATTTCCTTTATATAAACAGGTAAGTCCCATTGAGATTGAGATCTCGTTTTCAAGAGAGACCCGTGTACACAACAAGAAAACAAAACAACCAGAATCCAAGACAAGTTATTTCAAGACCATCCACATGCAGACAAAATAAGAAAGTCTACTAAGAAAAACAAGAGCAATCCCTATACAATGCATCACTCTGCAGCACCTTAATCAAGCACTGATAAAAATGTTGCTTGCACAATCTGCAATATTTTGAAAAGACTAGACTCAGTAAATATAAGAGCCATTTGCCTTCAAAGAGACCGGGATACTTTTCTCAGCATTCCACAACAATATGTTTGGTATCGAACGATACTAGAGAGTCCCAGCTTTCCAAGGACACCAAACAGCTCACAAACAAGCCCATGTGGGGAACTCATGGTCTTTGTCGCCATCTGCTGGCTGTGTCGAAGCACCGACATTGAGAGACTGCCACAGGCAGACCTGGCTCCAAGAGAAGACAGACTGTGACCCACTGAGAGAGAGAGAGAGAGAGAGAGATAGAGAGAGACAGAGAGAGGGAGAGAGAGAGAGAGTGTAACATTGCGACATTGCAGTGCAGTTGTATTCCATTGGACATCCTTTTCCTGTCACAACAGCTCACAAATTTTGCTGCTCTGTTTGCACATTGCTGTATTTCACACCGTTTTTTGTTATTAGTCATGTTTTCAAAATCTTTTTTTAGGTGTTTGTAATCTGTGGAAAGTGTCTGATGTCTTGGTACAGTTTGCAGGTACGTAAAAAGTGCAGCTCAGTTTCCACCTCATGTTGTGTGCAGTGCGTCACAGTCGCTCTCTCTCTTTACACCGCTCTGTTTACCGTTACTTTATTCTAGTATATCTTTACTTATTATACATACATTTTTTGTTTTTAATTTACACTTGCTTTAACAATGTAAACATGTTCCCCATGCCAATAAAGCCCCTTTGAATTGAGATAGACAGATAGATAGATGGATACAGACACAGAGAAGCTAGAGATTCCCAGCTTTCCAAGGACTAACAATGCATCACAAACACAGCACACAGTAGCCTAGTCTATGTGGGGAACTCATGGTGTTTGTTGCCAACTGTTGACTGTGTCGAAGGACTGATATGAATGAGGTTGACCATTGATTTAGCAAGCCACTTTTTTTCTACTGTCCCCCGTCTCCCTGTCCTGTCAATAGAGAATCCTGGATTTGACGTGTGTGGTTCTGTTTTTCCAGCTGTCATCTGTGCGAGAAAGGTGGAAATGAATCTTCCATATGTAGCCTAAACAGTATGCGCATCCAGTGGAGAAATGCACATAATTGAACAATATTTGCTCAGAGGAACAGCAACAGCAGTGCTCTCACAGATAGCCTACTTTTCATTAAAGTGATTATGTATTTTACTTGCGGGATCAATTGTTGTAGCCTAGTAAGCTGTTGTAGCTGAAATGAATGTTAAAATGGAAAAATATAAGGATTAGAACAACACATCAATCCAGATATTGGTAGATGGGTCTTGCATTCAAAGAAGAAGAAATTCAGAAATTCTAAATATTTTACATAAAGGTTACATCTGCTAGCCACCTGTGTCTGCTTTACTGTCACTGTAGGCTACTGATTTAAGGCAGTTTGTGGAGGTTAAAAGCCTGGGATCTTGTATCCTCTGTCGTAACTGCACACCAACTGAAAATGATTCACTGTAAATTTGAACAGGTGCAACGCCATGTGGACATGAGGTTGCATTGAACTGCATTGCAGGGGGAGAGCTTCTAAAAGGCTGTGGTATGGTCGTCCAATTATGTTAAAAAACTGTGATTCCCTGCACGCGATTGGACAACAGTAGGCTAGTTGAATCTAGAAAGGGACCAAGTCAATATGGTCTTCTGTGTGTATGTGTGTGTTGGGTCAAAGAATAGCATTTGTCTAATCGTGAATATCTGAAAAACCTTATAATGGATATCGTGGGAAAGTAATAGGGCACTGCTTATGAGCCACAAGCGTTTCGGCCAGCGGATGAGCTCCAGACGGCAGATCCTTCGTGACGCATGGGGAATGAGTTGCCCCCGCGGCGCGAACGAGAGGTCGCCCCCCGCCTCTCCTCTCCGACGGCGGGCTTGATCTGTCCTAGACACCGGCCAGTGTAGAATGTCATAGTTGCCGCCCCTCACAGGCAAGCGGACGTGTCTGAGGACAGCCTTTCTCTCATTGCCAACGCCTTTTTGCGTGTCCGCCGGCTACCCCGCCTCAAGCCTCTCCAGCCGTTTTGCCTCCAGCTCCGTTCTGTGTCTACCGGGCAGTGAGGCGGCATACAGCGAATTTCTCTCCTCCGCTCTACAGCTGTCTTAAATTAAACTTCATGTTCAGATTGAAATATTTTGCAAGTCTCCAGTCACTGTCAATCTTTTCATCAATGCAAAACTAGGGTATGCCAATTAAGACAAATATTCACCAGCATGCAAGGTCATTGATTAATACTATGCTGTATCTAAAAAACAAAACAAAGAAAAAGTGCTGTCCAATTCATGTGCTGGTGCGACCAACTGAGAAAGTTGGTTGCACCAGTGCTACCAGTGGAAAAGTTAGTCTGGAGCCCTGTGGCAAAGTAAATAATCACCAAGATATTATCAGAGTAGCAGCAAAATGTGTCTTCATTGTGATAGACTACAGAGTTTCCTATAAACGAGTGGATATTTATCCAAGGTTGGCTTTATAACAGGTCATAAATACATAGCCCTCCTAGGGTGATCACACGGACATTTTTTTCACCAACCAACTGTGTTATTGAGGACTATTTCCTTAAATGAAAATGAAACCTATTTATATTGATTCAATGTTGATTCTGACGTTGCCATGGGTAGGCCTATTTTCTGTGCCAGCACATGATTTGGACAGTACTTTTTCCTTTGTCTTTTTTTTTTTGATACAGCGTGGTATTAATCAATGAGAAATCAATGTGTGAAAAATGAAATCTAATTGTGAATACCTGAAAAAAAGAATACGACCTATTAGAAAAGTAACAGTAGCCTACACTTTTCGTCATTGAGCTGCACATTCATAAACCTGTCATTGTGAGGTAATAGCCTGTTCCAACGGTCTATTACACTACAAGTTTGAAATGCGTGCCGGCGCCAGATACAAAGCAACGTCACGTGCGCATGAGTGACTATAAAGCTGCCCGCGAAGGTGTTCCAGCATTCCTACAGCATGTCTCGCAAGATGATGCCGTCACCCACTAAACTGCCAAGAGGAGGGTCGTCGGAAGTGGACATGGTCCGGGAGAAATTTGAGCTGCTAACTGTAAGTAGAAGTAGATGTAGATAGAATTTGATTAGCGTCAGCAAGAACGCTGTGGCAACATGTCTTTTTCATTTTGACAGTATGCTTGTGGAGGTGAGATGGTTAGCATGAGATGGTTAGCAGAGTGGAGTTGGCCAGGTGAGTGGTGGCTGCTGGCAGCGTCGTGATAGAGGTTCTTGGCCGGGTGGAGCGACGGACCTGGAGAGAAAATTGCACGACACTAAAGAGAGGGTGGAATGGCTAGAGTTGGCAACCTGTATGGAGAATGGTGGGTGAAAAAAACCCATTAATGTTGAGTGGTCAGTGATAAATGTTTAGGCCTATAACAGAGGGCAGTCTGAACAATGATTTTTTCTCTCTTTCAGATGATGTGATTGCTGCCGTTGCTGTTTGCCCGATCTCTTCCGCCTCCGCTGCAGCTGCCACTGGTTCTCCCATCTCTCCCGCCACAGACGCCGGTTCCTCCATCTCTCCCGCCTCCCACGTGCTGAATTTTATGTTGTTGAAGTTTTGTTTTCAATTGCGAAAAAGTTTAATAAACAACTAGAAATGGTTAAATTTTCTGAAGAAAATTTAAAAGTGTGCTTGCCGTCCAAGGAACAGTCACTTTGAACTGGCCTTTGCTAGAATGCTGCAAAGTCGCGGGTAGGGTTAAGTCGCGGGTAGGTGAATTCAAGCGGGGGAGAAGCAATCAACCACAGTCTCGCGATGCTAGATCCTACTCAGCCACTCAAATTGCGCATTTAGTTTGCTTTTGAAATCCTGGTGGAGTTTGAGCCAATCATAGCTGCTCTGCTCCCCCTCCGCCCCCTACAGGACGGCTATGCTTACTGCTGCGGCTGCCACTTACCACCAAACCAAGAGAAAGCTGTCTCTGTGCACAAGAATTAAATATTCTTCATTTAAAGCTTGATCTTAAATGTTGAGCACGTAACTGTTCAATGTAAGCTCTTGTAGCCTAAATAAAAGTTAAAATGGAAAAATATAGGGCTACTCCCCAGAAAAAAAAAAGTAATTTAAAACAAATTTCCTGCATTTCTACACCACCTAACCTCTTGGATTAAGTAAAGAAACAGCAACCCTGTATAAACCAAAAATGTTATATTACTAGATTTCAGCATTGAGGTGCTTACATTCATGATTTTGCATAGGCATGCTAACCTAAAAACCTATTATTGGGAATCGCAAGAAAGTTTCAGAGCGACAGAGACACAGAGCCATAGATATAACACTAGAGGGGACCTGTCATAGAGAATTCCTGTTCTGGAATGGGACCATATGGCAGCCATCTTACCTGGGTAAACTTCTCAGCTGACTGTAATTGGAACCAGTGGTGATAGTGCCTTATGCTACAATTATAATGCTAATATTTTTTGTATTGAGACATCACTACTACTTTTTATTTAGCTCACTGTATGCAAGACAACTGCGACTGTCTAAAATGGAACCAAACATGAGCATTTTTTGTAGTTTGTAGATAAAAATAGCTAAACTATGTTAAGTAATTATGTTTTCAATCATAAAGATTATCTTCTGGAAGTATTTTAATGGTGCATTTACTTTACAGAAACTATGAATCCTATGAATCCACAACAATATGTCTGCTATCGAACAAACCTAGAGATTCCCAGCTTTCCAAGGACACTGAATGCACCACAAACACAATGGCAGCAGAGTCTGACAGAGCGCCTATGTGGGGAACTCATGGTCTTTGTCGCCATCTGTTGGCTGTGTCGAAGCACTGACATGAATGAGCTCAACCATTTAATTTGTATAGCCTAGCAAGCTCTTGTAGCCTAAATAAAAATGTAAATGGAAAAAAATAGGACTACACACCAGGGGCAATAACGGCAGTAATGTTAAATGATTGTGTGTGTTTGTTTTGACTTACCGCGGTCCCTCTGTCCCAAATGCATCAAGCCAGCTGATAAAAACTCAGCTGTAGAGTGTTAATATACAGAAGTCCATACATTCATACTGATATCCGTTCCAGCTCCCCCCGTCTCCTCTCCAGCGCTGTCCTGATGCTAGCCCTGTTAGCTCTGGCCCCTCTGCCCCAAATGCGTCAATGAAAGCGGTGCAGCCACTAAAACGGACCGCACTGGGTTAGCTTCAGTTAGCTCCCGACGCTAGCCCTGTTAGCTCTGGCCCCTCTGCCCCAAATGCATCAATGAAAGTGGTGCAGCCACTAAAACGAACCGCACTGGCTTAGCTTCAGTTAGCTCCGGATGCTAGCCCTGTTAGCTCTGGTACCCATCGGTGCCAAAAGCGCCGTTCGCTGGCTCCTCTCTCGGATCCAAGCCCCGTTCGCCGGACACCCGGTGAGGAATTGGTGTGGGGACCCCCACCGAAATCTCCGCCAGACCACCGGGAACAAAACAGCGCCCAGCTCTCAGCACTGGCCGGCAGCGTGCCATCGGGAAACTCCGGCAAGCGTCGGCAGTGCACTCGGCGCTTCGAAACCTCCATGCTTGTCTGTGTCTGTCTGTCCGCCGACAGAGGGCTGTCAGGTGGACTGAGCTCGCGCATATGCATCGAAATAACTGGTGATATGATATAATCGTATAGATTCTACTTTAGCTTCAGGACAGAATAACACAAACGAGAGGAGGGTGTTCAACTACCAGCTCTCCCGGGCCAGGAGAACGGTGGAATGCACATTTGGCATTCTTGCGACACAGTGGCGTCTCTACCTGAGTGTTCTGGGGGTTTCTCCACAGGTTGCAGAGAGGGTGGTGAAAGCTACCTGCATCCTCCATAACTTTCTGCACTGGGAGACGAAGGAAGACCATGACCATGCCACCCTCTCTGCTGTTGAACAGCATGCTGGAACGTGTTGGCAGCAACAATGCTTCAAGAGAAGCCCAGGCTGTGAGGGAGACCTTTACAACCTATTTCTCCTCTCCAGCTGGTGCTCTTCATTGGCAAGACAGCATCATTTTACTTATGAGATTTTGAGTTTGGTTTTTTTTTTTTTTTTTTATTAAATCATCTCAAATTCACATCTACACTGTAAAAAGGGTTTTTTCATTTTTGTCAGCAATACATAATTTGTTGTTGCATCAACAAAAAAAAATATTTTCATCAAAGGGACTTAAAATATTAAATTGTTTTGACTATTATAATTGTAAGTTGCCAGAACTTGCCCTTCAACTTTTCGAGTTCGGGGAATTTCTGTAAAGTTTTGACATGTCAGGTGGTGTGAAAATGATTGACAGCCCCTGCTGTTGAACCCGTGTATCAACGGCCCCTGCTGGTTGAACCTGTGCATCAAATTTGCAACGTGCCATGTGGTGCTCTTCTCTTGCCATTTTGACACCGCTGACAGATGCCAACGACACATACATGCAGTGAGTTATAATTTGTGAAAAATAAAACATATATGTTATAAAGATTTATTTTATGTAACTAATACTGACTAGGTGTAACACATATCACTGTAAAGTTTGTGATTTTATCAGTAAAGTTAGTAGTTGCTGACCAAATAAGGATATTTGCTAGCTTGATATTTCAAGCTTTCAGAGTTGAATATGTTATTGGATAGACAGTAAGCTACAACTTGCATTTGGACTATAAATCAGAGTTAGCTAGGTTAATCATAGGGAATGAAAACCAACGCGCATATGATTTAACTTTAGCTTCTAGCATTAGCTACTTTACAGTTAGCTAGTTAGCGTAGCTTGTGACTTCAATCTATTTATCCATCAATGAAATCAGTACTCGGTTAAAACAGTCAAATTTACTCTTCCACCCGAGGATCCCCTTACCGGCTCCTGGAGATTGGTATTCAAAATTACTGCCGACAAAAAGTAAGTTCCCTGCAGTGGAAAAGTAGCTAAGTAACAGTTACTGTTTAGGCTAGCGCAAGTAGTCAGAAAAGTCTCATAAGACGTTATAAGGGGACTTGCCACTACCAAAACACTCCAGGTGTATTTTGTCCAGACAATGTCTGATAGGCAATAACTGCAATATTGAATATAAACATGCAAGCTGACAGCAAGAGAAAGGAGACGAGGACAAGAGGTAAAGCTGGACAAGAGCTAGTAAGCTAGGGCTGAGTAAATTTATGTAAAGTGTGTTTTATTGGTATTATATAGTTTTTTATGTGATATTTTACTTTTACTACTGTTCTTTTGTTAGTGGTTATATAACTTTCATGGCGTAGCCAGAAAACGTTGCCTACATTGTGTAGCCTACACGCAACTGTCCTCCATCTCTTGTTTTAGTTAACGGGACCAGCCACAAAACAAAACGATAGACGTGTTAAATATAAAAGATGGAGGCATGCAGGCTTTTAAATCATAATGATTGATATGCTAGCTGTTAAATCAAAATGATACGCTGGATAAGATAGATCTATAGAAAAAACGAAAGAAAAGATATATCACAAACAAGAGAAAATGCAGAGAAATATAAAAAATATCTAGAAAAGTGTGAATATGAATTATGACAGTATAGCTGGTGAAGATTTTTAAATTAAGGCAGGGTGTTAAATATGTTATAGTAATATACTAGTCAGTGATCAAATATTAAGATAATGAGCACTGAGCTTTCACCTTTGACTGTGCAGACAGGTATCCTTTGTTGCCTTTTCTATTATAAAAATTAAACATATTTACAAATATTAAATTTATGCAAATTTGCAATGAAAAATCTATTTAGGCCACTATAGTATGTAGCAAAATAGTATCTGAAATGTGTGATTCCAGGGTAAAATGCCATGGTTGTGCCACCAAATTTTGTGAAAAATGTATTTTGAGTTGTCCCTTGTCTTTTCTCCCACAGGTTAATACCAGTTTGACAAGACCCACAAAATGTAATGTCTTTATTAGGACTCCAACCAGTGGAAGAGAGCAGTGGCCCTCCAAGGATTACCATCTACTTGAGAGAAGACCCATCTGATTTCTGGAAGATCTTTGAGGTACTGTTTCTGCAAGCATGAGCTAGGATAGCGATTGTGCTACTACTATACATATTTTATCTACCAAGGATTAAAGTATAAAGGTCGTAGCTTTAGTGTACAGTAGTGATGCGCACGTCATCTTTTTTCTGACCTGCGACCGCCCAACCCAGCACAAGATCCAATCCGAACCCATCCAACCCATTTTGATGCGCATAAAACAACCTGTACCCTGTCTGTCAACCTCAGGGGAGAGAAAAAAAAAGGTCCAGGCAGTTGGGTACTTTTCCAAAGACTGGCTATTTAATTTATCAAACCTCTCAAAACAAGATTTCCATAAGTCATGTTGCATAAATTCTTAGAATTCTACAGAAATTATGTAAATTGTAAATGTAAATTATGTATGAAACAGCATTGCCTTTTTAGAACTATGTCAATATTTCCGGCACACCAAAGCATTGACGTTCAACTAAAATATAAGACCAACTTATTCCTAGACCAACAACCTGAAAAGGTTGTGAGAGATTGAAATAATACCTTTTTATAAGCCTACTGTATTTTCTTAATTGCCTGTATCATAACTTGAATCACTATTGAGCCTAGCAGTTTTATTATGACTGACTCCTTAGGAAAAGAAATTGATGGAAACCTTGCAGCCTCTAATGCTTAGGTCCCATTCTACCATTGGCCTGCAATTTAAAAAATACAATCCTTCTCACTCGACTCCTTCATGCACTAAGAAAATAAAATCCTCCTCACTGTTGTGTGTAGCCTATTCGACCCTCACCTGCCCGACCCGATCCAAATATCCTCTTCAGTCGCCCTTTACCGGTTGGATTGACTCGTGCATCACTAGTGTATGGGGTGATTGCTAGGGTGTTGCTTGATGGTTGCTAAGGTGTTAGTAGACTGTTGCTAGGGCATTGCCAGGTGTTGCTAGGTGACCTTCATATTTACATATTTTTATATATTTTTGACACTTAAAGTGGATACAGACAAGTTTTCAACTTTCCCCCCGTTGTCCCCCTCTAGCGTTTCCAAGTGGTGTTGTTGTTTGCGCTGCTGTTGCAAAGACAACTGGATCGCTTTCTGTTAGAGCCTAGCTCTGTGCAATAGAACCATCTGTCTGCTTATCAACTCCTTGATCATAACACAATATAGTGACTTTCACCACTGCTCATTTTAGAAAGGCCACTGCAAGAAAACGTGTTCTTTGTTTAGATTATCAAACGGACAATGGATCATTTGTTTGTTTCTGGCTGCTAGCGTTAGCGTTAGCTAGCGTTAGCAACATGGCTAACGTTGCTAACGCTAGCTACGATAGCTAACGCTAGCAGCCAGAAACAAACATAGTTAGATGTTTGTTTCTTTTGTTCTAGAAACAAAGATGTATGTTTCTGGCTGGTCCTGGCTTCCTTGTAGCTCCTGGTTCGTTTTCTGGCTGCTAGCGGTAGCGTTAGCAACATGGCTAATGCTACCGCTAGCAGCCCGAAACGTTAGCAACATGGCTAACGCTACCACCAGCAGCCTGCTACTGTCCAAACTACTACTGTCCAAAGCAAGAAACAATCCCAACTAGAAACCCTGATCTCAGTGCTATGATAGAGGGTAGTGTTTCCACTGTCCCTGCAGTTGTTCCACCGCCCGCCATTTCCACTACTGGGGTTAGTTTTTTTTACTGGGGATAGCTACCGGACCTCTGTTGGTTGCGCAATGGATGACGCACTTCCTTTGTGCCGTAAGTCGAGCCTTCCTTGTCCCGGGAGATCGTGCCCGGTGGCAGACAGAATTGCATAGTGAAAGCGAGGCTTATAGGGAACCAATCTAAACGCCGATGGTGTCATTATTCTATAGCCGTTACACTGTGCAATCATCATTTACTTCATAATGATAAGTTAAAGCAAAAAAGTTGTCTATAGAGTCTTTAAAAAAAAAAAAAAACGTAAGCCGTTTGTTATTTTGTTCAAACCCTGTATGTGCGTGTGTCTGTCTATATGCGTGTACAACTGTCTTATCTGTAAAATCAAAACTATAGATATACTCTTGAGTGCAACCAGTAGTGAACATTTACTGACATGACTACAGACCATTAGTTGGAAATATTTAGTTTTAAAAGGCTAATGTTATATATACAGAAAACTGCATGCTTAAAGTCTCTTTCAATCTCTTAGCCAACAGGTCCTGAGGCATTACTAGAGGAGTCACCGTTGGAATTGTTGTGGTCACCGAAGAGGTTGGAGCAGCCTTTTTACCTGAAGTCATGGATGTTGCTGTCATTCTGGAGGATCTCCACGACATACTGAACGGTCTTGCAACAGTGATGGCCAATATAGACTATCCAAAAGCAACGAAATACACATTTGAAACGATTCAACATGTATTAATGGGCATAGGAACTGAAGCTTGTAGTGCCAAAGTACATGGACTGAAAAAGAAGTTGCTCTAATAAGCCACTCTTCAAGTGTTTGTGTGTGTGTGCGGGAACCATGGGCGTCACACCCGTGGGGGATGGGGGTGTTGCAGCACCCCCACTTTTACAACAAGGTGATTTCATCCCCCCCACTTTTTCCTAAGGTATTAAACCGTTTGCCCGCCCTCACGGTGTGCCAGCGTACTGAAATGGAGCGCACCTCAGTTCCCCATACATGAAAACCCATTGGTCAAGTTAGATTGATTGACAGCCATCCAGCCAATCGCAGCCATTTGACCAAACCCACTATACTAGTCCCGGCCGCCCGGGAAAGTAAACAGTTACATGCTAACACACAGACAGGAACAGAGCAGAGGTATGAAACAGTTATTTAACTAGTTAATCATGTCGAATTTTGTCTGTAAATAACTAAACTATGTCTTGCTTTGTGGCATGTCAGCTAATATTAAGCAAGCCAGGTGGCAAATAAAGTTAATGCAAGCCAGGTAAAGTTAATGGTAACTGACACATCCACTGATTTTGATATTATTCAACATTATCATTATTCTTTTTGTTAGGAATGCCTAAAAGGAAGAGGCAGCAGAAGATTGACTTCTTTTTCAAGTCAAGTTGTCATGTAAGTGGAGTTATGTGACAGGAGGGAAACAGAAAGCTCCATAAATGCACTAATTCAATTTTATAGTAGTACATTCATATTCTTGCATTAATGCCATGTGGGTGTTCATTTACGTAACTTAAAGCTATTTGTTGGAGCTTAAAACCTTCTTTTCAATGAAGAAAATCTCCTACATCAATTCATCTCTGTTACTGCTCTCAGAAACTAGAAAAGAATAGAAATGAAGACAATGGAATCCAATAAAACTATTAAGTACAATAAAGTACAATAAAGGCTAGGATGAAACAGATTAGAACAACAAAATATATGTAAAATAATTAATAAAAAGCAGATAAAAGAACAACAAAAGAAAGGAATGTTTCCTAATCAAAATCAAGGCTGTAGAGGTTTGTTCTAAGTTTACATAAAATATTTCAACACTTCCATGTTCAGGAATATTAACATTGAGTTCTTTATGTAGGATGTTTATGAGGAAGGGAAGTCCAGGAGTCAGGACAAAGGAGAGCATGGAGAAGATGAGGGAGAGAACAGGAGAGAAGATGAGGGAGAGAACAGGAGAGAAGATGAGGGAGAGAACAGGAGAGAAGATGAGGGAGAGAACAGGAGACAAGGAGATGAGAGCGTTGTGCTATAATGTACATTTTGAATGCAATATTATTTGCATATCCTAGTGAAGAAAATATAGAAATGCATCGCATTAGTTTTGGAGACTGAAACAGGGGCCAAAGGTGGTTGCGGTGCTCATGTGCTGAGCGCCCCCCAGAACCCCCCCACATTTAAAATTGCTGCTCCACCCCTGGCGGGAACATACAGTATATTTGTGTGTGTAACTACATGGACAGCACATATAGGAGAGCAGCAGGCACAACAGTCTCTTGCAGTACAAAAATAGTGTTGTACCTATTTTGAAATGTTAAATAATTTTGGAAACTCTTAATTCATGTCGCTGTGTTTTGTGTAGCTGTAGTGAGCGCTACAGTGCTGCACTGATGTCATATTCAACTCATTGACAGACTCTGATTCACTCTCATTCATATTTAGTTTATATCATTTTAATAAGTCATAAGCCTGTCAATGGAGTTGGACAGACTTTAGATTTGAAGAAACGTATATCAATGAGAAACGCATCACTGTCTCCTTTGTACTTATTTGTGCGCAGTTGATTGTATTATTGCTTAGTTCTCTTAACTCTTGATTTGTGAGGGGGCCTCATGTTTTTAAGAGATGTTTAAGATGTTTCATATAACAAAGGCCTAATGTGTTATGAATGACAAATTGAATTTGTGCCATAATTTTAATGGTTTAACATGTATTTTGACAAAAATAAACAAAAGAAGTTGGTGTAACTCAAAAAAGCTAATGCAACTAATTCACACCATGGTTTAAGTTAAGGTAACTACCATTTATTAGTTGATATGACTAACAGATTCAGTTGGGAAAACCAGTGCTACTTGATATAACTTGACAGTAGTAGTTAAGGACATAAAATGTAGCTAGTAGAACTTGAAATTTCAAGTTCTAATAACATACTAAGTAATATTAGTTGTTAAAACTTGACATTATTGTTAGGAAAACTTGATATTAGTTAAGAAAACTAAATATTAGTTGTTAAAATTTGACATTATTGTTAGGAAAACTAAATATTAGTTGTTAAGAAAACTTATTAGTTAATGGGACAAATTGTTTTTGTTGACTCAACTGTTGTCTTTATGTTGACACCACAAAAACGAGTCCATGCAACTAGTTCACTCGTTATTTCAAGTTGAGACAACTAACCACTTTTTACAGTGTATGTTCATTTTGAAAAAAAAATAAAATAAAATAAAATCATACTGTGCAATCAAATTATTACTGTTTTCCGTTGTTGATGAGAATGTTATTGAGAAATTACATTGCCATTCCTATTTTTTATTTTTTCTGATTTACCCAACATACATATACTGTACTCAACTTAAAATAAAATACACAATCTAAATGTATCTTTGAAATACTTTTATTTACTTTAATTACATTCACCTAACATACAAAGTTTCCGTCCAAACTTACACTTTGTCTTATTGTCCACTGGACAATAATTGGAACAATGGCACAAGGCTAATTTCATCATTTCAACGCCTTTTTCATTAAATATAAATTTTATAAAAACGCTTTAAACTCAAAAACTCTTAAAACATTAAAACATTCAGGTAGGTCTTCCTATCTAGCTAGTCTTTGGAACACTGACACAAGGCTTATAAGTCACCAAATTCTGCTTCATGCAGGAGTTTCTGAAAGTCCATGCGGACTTTAAGGCTGTTTTATGGTTATAAGACAAGTGCCGACAGGTGTCTTGCTGTCAATGGTCATCTCCATGGTAACCAGTTTGACGCTTCGGGCTGGTTTGTGTTTATGAAAGATGGCTGCTGGATACTATGATATGTTTGATTTGTCAGAGGAAGAGGAAATGTTAAATTTAATTTTACTGCGGAGGAGGAGACAAAGGAGAAAAAGATTGTGTGCCCGATAAACCGGACTAGAGAGGAGCAAGGGGAATACCTCCTAGTTAGACAAATGAGAGAGATGGATGAGGGACAGCACTTTCGGTACTTTCGGATGTCTAGATATCGTTTTGATGACCTACGTCGGATCACACCCTATATTCACCACCAAAACACTCACATTAACCCCATTGGAGTGTCACAGAGACTGGCTGTAGCTCTATGGATCCTGGCATCTGGGTCATCAAAGCAGAGTGTAGCGGCCAGTTACAGACTGGGGACAACAGTGTCGCTAATTTTTTGTTGGATCTGTACATGGCAAACGTGTTCTGATAAAAGCACCGCCATCCACTGGGAGCGATTATTTCAACTACAAGGGCATGCATTCAGTGGTCCTCATGGGTACGTGTGATGCCAACTACCGTTTCATAATGGTTGATATCGGAGCATACGGAAGACAGAGTGATGGGAGGGTGTTCCAGGAGAGTGCATTTGGCCATAAGTTGTTGCAGGGTCAACTAGATTTGCCTCCACCACAAGACCTGCCAGGAACCAGCATTCCCACACTGCATGTGTTCCTTGGAGATGCAGCATTGCCACTGCACACCCATCTAATGCATCCCTATCCAGGTAAGCCAAATGATCAAGATGGTAACATATGTGTCATTTCATTTTTGAAAAGCAGAGACAGGCTATAGCCTATTCACCTTATGTAGCCCCGCCCATTTGACCCGGTTCCATTCGAACGCAATTGTGTTCCGACTTCCGTTTCAAGTGCCAGCAGAATGAGGAAGTGTTTTGGATCGGCTAACAGCAAAAAACTGTAGCATACGGCTAGTAAACTTTGTTTACAGATAAAACAACTCTGTTTTCGGTAAATTATCTGACATGGATAACGTGGTCAACACATGGGAGCATACATCTTCTACACTGTGGCGGTCGGACGGTGTTAGTGTACCGCACCCTTCGAGGATCAACATTAGCGACTGGGAGGATGACATGAGACAGTGGCCAGAAATAACTTAAGGGGATATATTCAATTATTTCGTGCTGTCCCTTGGAGTAGATGGTGCCACTATGAAGAACTACAAGAGCACTGAAGCCTACCAGTACCTTCACAGTGGTAAAGTGGGCGGCATATTACTCCACCAAGTAAGCGATCTGGCATTTCTGAAGGCTGATGTTCAGCCCAGCCAGTCCAGCAGTCTAGTACACTCCGCCTGGGTACTGGTGACAAGCCTGGGAGCAGTAGAGACAGCAGGGTTCTCTTGCATCGCTGGCCTTGGGAAGTCCTGCAGCCACGCAGCTTCAATTTTGTGGAAGGTAAGAAAGCAGGATATGTTTTTTTGTCTATAATGATCATCGCCTGTTCGATCATACAAGGGCATGGTGGCCTATTTGAAAGTAAAAACTCAAGTGACATTGATTGATAGACTATATAATACACAATTATCTGGCTACGTTAGGTTAAAAATTATCAGCTGTTTTTTTTTTGTCTTGTCTAACCAGAAAATAGAATATTATAGGAAGACAATTGGCACATGGAGCATATTAATTATTTGCAGCTACTTCAATGCAAATAGCCTATCACAAAACTGAAACCGTGTAATAATGTACAAATTATACCATTAGTATAAACGAACATATTAACGACACAAACACATATTAAAACAATAGAATAAAACTTAACTTGCTAACATGACATTTGTGTATCACAGAACTGCGAGAATGAGAATCATGCAGAATCTGTAAGTATCCCAGTCAAATCTCATATTGGAAGAGGAAGAAGGTAAGTAATATGGAGTCAAGGTAAGTGAGCTACATCAAAACATGATATATCAGGTAACAAAGGACTCCATGCACAAAGACTGCATTGCAATGCACCATGTTTAGTAGTTGCTCACTAGCTGAAGCCGGATGCTCAGCAAGCAACTATTAAATGTGATGTATTGCAATGCGATGCAATCTCAGTGCATGAGATGCGCTGTCTCTCGGAGCGAGATCAAATGAATGATTCGTAATTGATGTTATTCAATAGCCTAATTTTTAAACAAGTAATATTCATACTGGTTTAAATAAACAATTTGATAGTATTTCCCATCTTTGCTGAGCAAGAGTTTTGTGCAAAAGGAATTAAAGGCCTGTCCCATATAGACAGACCATAATGAGTTCAGTGTTTGAAGCAAATAAAAGCCTGGGCTATTAATTGAAGTTTTACGGTAGCTTAGCAGTTAGCAATAGTTTAGCAGTTAGTTTTTTATTGAAACGTCAAGACGAGATAAAGACTGACTTAAGACAGCTCGGACTGAGTTTTCTGACCACCTTACACCAAACGATCGAGATGACGGGAGCGTGCCACAAGTCTAGCAAAACTCTGATTTTATTCCGACATTGGAAATTTGTCTGCGACCGTGAACTCTCTTGAAAAGTCATTTGGTGTAAGGTCGCCATAAGTTGACCACAAGAGCACTATTATATATTACATCAGTCGTCCCCAGGTGTATTTATATTCATCGATCGTTGCCATAAAACATTACCAAGCTATATAACTTTAGACCAATTCTTATATAACTTACATGAAAACACTTAAAACGGTAGCGTTAGCTGTAATTTTAGCTAGCAAGAAAATATTAGAAAGCTCTCCAGCTAGCTTGCCAACTGTTTAGAGGCTCACATGTCATATGTCGTACCTTCTCTTTCCCTAACCATAGTGACATGTTATTAAAACAAACTTGGCCAGCTAGAGTTAGCCTAGTTTAGCTTTATTGAGTAAGAGTACATGTTATATTCACCCTCCCGAAATCATGACTTCAACACGCAATTTTTTGTGGCTCCGGATAATACATTTTTCTCCAGTATGTAGACAAAGACCATTCTTGAGGTTAGGGTTAGAGCAAGCTTACGGTCAAGGCTGTCAGAAGCCATGGTTGTGGATGGAGCCAGGCATGGAGTTTTCAGACTATTGGGGTTTCGGAATAATGAGCCGTCGTAACAATGGCATGGCACCACAAGAAGAAGAAACTTAACACATTAGTGAGAGGGACCGACCGAGTCAGCAACACATTTCATGGCCTGAATCCTTTTTCACATACTCCAATTTTAATTGATACAATTTACACTGGTGCTGTATATTCGTGTGTTCTTTTTTACAATAAAGAGGCAGGAATCTACATTTAATTATTGTATTGAAAAAACATTGCCAGATGTTCATTTTTGGTGGTATTGTTATCAGCTTTGAACCAGACACAGCCATAGGCAGCTGTTGACACTCAAAAAATCATAAAGGCGAGAAAACAACTTGAAGAACAAACTCCCAGGGCTTACCAGGAAAAGACCACATGTAGTCAAAGAAAATAATAAGAAGCATTTTTGGGCTATGATTTCACCAATAGGCATGTAATATTCAGGGTTCGTACGGTCATGAAAAACCTGGAAAAGTCATGGAATTAGAAAATTGTTATTTCCAGGGCTGGTAAAGTGCTTGAAAAAAATAAAATCCCAAAAGTTTTGGAAAAGTCATGGAAATTTGTTTCATAAATATTTTCATGTCGTTCATTTACGTTGAGTTTAAAATAATTCATATGCTTTTAAAAGAAATTACGTAACGTTCAAAATATAAGCAGGCATACGCTCTCATACCTGAAAAGTTTGGTGGCCATAGCAACAGTAACTCAGGGAGGCGGGCGGGGCTTGCCGAAATTCAGTTCGCGTCGGCTAGCTAAAAAATGGATAACGCACTATGCCAGGGAAGTGTAGATTCAACAATGCTTGGCTACAAATGGAGAAGTACATGTCATGGGTTGCAACAGACCAAGAGCCGGGACGAGCAAAATGCAGGTTGTGTGATGGCAAAACATTCGATATTTCGAACATGGGAGAGGCGGCACTAACGAGCCACGCCAAAGGTGCCAAACATCAGAGCGCTGCTGCTCGCGAAGCTACCGCAATCCACAATCACCGGCTTTCTCACCACAGCGAGGGCAACTGCTAAGCCGAGCAGCACGTCTCTCTCTTCGGCTACCAAGCAGGCGTCGATAACCGATGCTGTAACGAAAAATGAAGTCCTAACTGCAGAGGTAATGTGGGTGCTGGAGGTGGCTAAGGTGGCTGTATGCTTTGGAATTCTCATTGTTAGTTTAAATACTACATTTTATCCTCACTTTTTCATGTATACACCGAGACTTCACAAAATGTTTGGTCATGGAAATTTGGTTTAAAGTCATGGAAAAGTCATGGAAATCCATTGGTCAAAATGTGTATGAACCCTGTAGACGTCCTCATGGGTGTTTTGCATCCTTTTCCTACAAAGAGCCAGTCCGCCTTGCTGTTTCCAGGAGGTTCAACCACCATCACGCCGAGGCCAGGTCAATAATTGAACGGTCATTTGGCATCATGAAAACCCGCTGGAGATCAATTTTCTTCAAGTCACTGGAGGTGAAGCCAACTTTCGCGGCTGAAGTCATCGCTTGTTGTGCAATATTACACATCTGTGTTTCCAATGGAGACATTATGGAGCCAGCTGAGGAGGTCTTCAGGCTTGATGACGACGACGAGCCACATCTCCACCAGGATCAGCAGCGTGGGGAGCAGATCTGGGAGCAAAGCAGCGGCTGTTTCTGCTCCGGATGGTCTGGTGGCAGCTCTGGAGGTCCACGATTACATTTCTCGAGGGAAAAAAAAAAAAAAAAAAAAGGAAATGGGAGTTAGACCAGTCTCTCTCTCACTGCATAGGATGTTATCTGGTTGTTTCACAAACCATTTCTATTATCCTTTAATGAACACCAAGATGAAATCAAGATGGTTACTGGGTTCTGTTATTACCGTTTAAGTTTTGTTTTTTTTCGTAAATAGTTTACTTGGTCTAAAAGATGGACACACACAGCATTGCAAAAGTGTGTTTGCACTACATGGTTCATGATAATCAAAACTCAAATCAAAACTGCCCTATTCTCAAATGTGTTTTTCTTTATTAAACTTTGTTATTCATAACATTAATATGTTGCTATTACTCACAAGATTATGTTGGTCCATGCCCCTCTGCAGCAGCAGGTGTAACACTTACCTCACAAAAAACATCTTACCACCTCTACACAACTACAACTAGTTTTACAGCTCTCTACAATTTTTTCAAGAAGAGACAGAAGCCTCTCCTCCCGCTCTTCCTCCCTCCTGGCCCTCTCCTCTGCCTTCTGGGGTTCTCTCTCCAGAAACTCCAGGACAGGGTCTCCTTGCTTCCGCTTTGCTGGCCCTGACTCCTCTGTCTCCTCTGTGTTCTCCTGTCCTGCTGCAGGGTCAGGGGACGCTGTTTGGGCATCAGAGGGGGCCACTGCAGTAGCCCGGGAATTTTTCCCCCAGGCTAGGCGAACCCTGCTGCACCAGGTCGTTCTCAGACATAATCAGTTGGACTATACATTCATATTCATAACCCACAGGAAAGGCAACTTGACAGCTGGGCTTCACTGGGTAAACTAACTAGTGTAGGTTTAAATATAATGGGTGATTACTGTAATGGTAGGTTTAAATGTAATGGCCAATGGTCTTTATTAACTATTAAACATAACATTTTCTTGTCAGTTGTATGGTCTGAAATGTAGAGTAGCCTACAATTCAACATATTTTGAAGTCAAGATATTTTTGTGCACATGCACGTTCTAAGCAGCAATGCCGCACATTTATTTTTTTATTTTTTTATTAGCAAAAGGATAATATACAAACATTCAGGTAAACAATCGCAGCACGTTATATCAAATTTAAGGACACAAATGTATATGAGGAACATAGAGGGAAAACTTTAAAACACAATTACATAAAAATAAGAAACAGGAGTACACATATACACAAATATATGCCGCACAAACTGTCAGCAAAGGAAAGTCGGTGACTACGCTGCCGGAAATGGAGGAGAAAGAATACTTTTTTTAATTAACAAAAAACAGACCAATTGAAAGAATCTAGATAAATCCCATTTGTCTACAGTTGGTGGCGCTAACGCGCCGCATTTGGCTCCAATCCGCCAATAAAATACAAAAGAACAAAGTGACCGGCCAAATCTGTAGCTAATCTAGCTAGCCTCGGCATGCTAGTAGCCAGCCTCGGAAGCTGATGACCAGCCAAGCCAGTAGCTGATCCAGCCGGTTGCTAGCCTCGGAAGCTAATGACCAGCCAAGCCAGTAGCTGATCCAGTGGGTTGCTAGCCTCGGCGTGCTAATAGCCAGTAGCCGATCCAGCCGGTTGCTAGCCTCGGCGTGCTAGTAGCCAGCCTCGGAAGCTAATGACCAGCCAAGCCAGTAGCCGATCCAGTGGGTTGCTAGCCTCGGCGTGCTAGTTCCCAGCCTCGGAAGCTAATGACCAGCCAAGCCAGTAGCCGATCCAGTGGGTTGCTAGCCCCGGCGTGCTAGTTACCAGCCTCGGAAGCTAATGACCAGCCAAGCCAGTAGCCGATCCAGTGGGTTGCTAGGTAAGACGCATGGAGCTACACCTTGGTCGAATGAGTAGTCGGCTTCTCATTTCCCACCGCTGGCCTCTCAGTTACCAGCGCCGGCTTATCATTGGCCAGATCAGTAGCTGGCTTCGGCAGGGATATATCCTCCGCCGGCTTCTCAGTAGTCTTAATTTTGACTCTTTCCCTGCGCCATACACTCTGGCCCTTTTACCGTCTTCCTCGGACAGACGTTGAAATTCAACTTTATTTTTTCGCCATTCTCTCACTCTCTTGGGATCAACGGAGAAATGTCTTGCTGCTGCTTCTCCTGAGTTTTGTTAAGCAAATTTGACAACTGACAGCTTGAATTTCAGGTTGTGCTTTTTTCTCTGTGCCGCCATGGCGATCAGCAAATGTGACTGACGTTTGAATGCAAGTTAAAAAAAAAAAAAACTGCTTCGCAGCGTCAATGGCAATTGGCATCTAATTGAGACCGGCCTTTATCTGTCAAAACGTGTAGCCATACCCGGCCAGTAAAAGGGACTTGCCGTTTAATTGGGACTCAGCTTTTAATTATAGTTTTACGGTACATTGTCTGTTCACTAGAAATTGTTGTGCATTGTGGGTATTTTATAGTGAACTATATAGTGAATCAAATTAACCGTTGAGAATTCGGACACTAGTACAAAATGGCTAACACACTATATAGTCCACTATTTATGTAATAGGGAACAGTTTCGATCAGAGCTGTAGAAACTTTTTCGGCGTATGCCCTGGGTGAGCAACTTTCATTGGAATGAGTGGGCCGCCATCTTTGAATGCCTCATCTATAGTTTAATTCATCCATGATCGGGTGCCTTTTGTTGAAACAAGCACTCGTCAATGTCACTTTTTGTGAACCGACCAATCACAGCCTGGATGGGGTGGGACATTAAAAAAAGGTTGACGTGCTACAGCAAACTTTCGAAATGTTGAACTCATTGTTATGCACAAGGATTTAATGACGGAACAAAACCTACAACAATTATAAATGTTGGTTGTGTATTTCTTAAACTGCTGTATTGTCCAATTGAAATTAATATTATACTAGTGGTCTATAGTATACTGTTGTATACTATTATATGAAATTATATCAATATAATTAATACATTAATATTATACTAATATACTAATTTATACTAATCACTCATCCAGGTTGAGGATAGCGCATCTGCAGTGGAGTCTTTCCACCAACAAATTTCGTCCTGTATTATTTATTTTTTGTGGTCAGATGGTTCCAGAGATTCTTGCCACTTTGCTGCCAGTGCCATTGTGCCAATATGTGCTCCTTCTAGCCAGCCTCCTCCTAAGAGCAACACGTTCCCCTTGTTCTATTTTACATCTATTTTACTAAAGTTATTGTTAAAAATACTGTTCAGTAATCTTGTTTACATAAAGTGTGGTGTGGGTTGTGTGGGTGGTGGTGTATCGCTGGGAGGGTTTTGGTGGGCCGGTCTGAGTCAAAAAGTCCAGGGCCATTTTTCATTCCCAGTCCGTCAAAAACGGCTCATTTATATTTGGAACTCTCCAGTTCGAAAGATAAGAAAAAATGTTAGGACATAGGCTTAGCTGCATCAACAGCTCGCTGTCTGTCTCTGACAATCTTTAGAGCCATGTCGTTCACCTGGGCATTAGGCTAACTACAAAAGTCCTCGTCGGGCTATATATCTCGTATGCAATTCTTGTGTCCAAAAATCCCGTGTGCGTTATGCTGGGTTAATCCAGTGATTAAACAATCGTATATTTTATTAAAAATTTGAGCACCTTAATCATTTTACATATGCATTTATAACAGTTGGCATATGGTCATAGATTGACAAATGGAGACTCAAGTTAATTCGAGAAAACAACACCACACACGTGTCTTCATGAATGAACTGCAACGTGCTCCTGTATGAAGGTACTATTGTGTCTTTATCATGCAATCAAACAGAATAGGTTTGAGAGCAAAACTTTCCACACGGTAATCAAAAAATAGATTTGAGAGCAAAAGTATCGACACTGCAATCAAAAAATGTTTTATTGCAAGTAAAATAAATTTGTGATTAAGAATGTATTAATGTGAATCCAAAAGTTTTGTTTGTAAATCCAAAAGTTTTGCTTGCAAATCCAAAAGTTTTGTTTGCAAACCCAAAAGGTTTGCTTGCGAATCCAAAAGTTTTGCTTGCTGTTGAGCTGAATCTCGTGGGCGGGACCTACGCTGAAAGACGTAAGACACGTCTCTATTGGCCAGTCTCGATCGGAGTGACAGCTTGGCAACATCCACTGTCAGGAAACAAGTGAGGGAGTTTTGAAGTCCATGGAGAAGACAGAAAATCAATGCGCAGGTACATAACTTCCGTCTTAGTAATAGCAAGAGTGTTATGTTTGAACCGGTGCATGTAGATTGCTTTTGTTTAACGATCTGTGATATTGTAATGAGTTAAAAAATAACATTACATATTATTTTATCAGCCTGTAGCTGCTAGCTTAGCTCAAGCTCAGCTAGTCCCTCGCTCGTCATAGGTGTTACGTTACGTGCCCAGCCTGCCTTTCAGCCTGCATGACATTGTGCATGTAGCTACTAGTTAACAGGACTATTTGTGTTCAACGACCTAACGTTAGTTTATGTTATATTTGTGATGTGCTGTATTATTTTATCAGCCTGTAGCCAGCCCTAGGAAAAACACCTAAAATAACATACCCAAAATGAATCAGGAATAGCGCCTCAACCATAAGGCCTATATACATATTTCTAGTCTCATTTGATAGGTAAGAAGCTAAGGAATAGGAATCCATTATAAGTAAACCTATATCTATTACCATTCCAGAGTAAATGGAGATGCAATAAAGGAAAAAATAAGATTTTCATCCTCGCCTAGTAGCCTATATAATCTAAATTTCAAAGACAATATCACCGTTATAACCAAGATCCCATGGATAATGATGCAACTGAATGTCTTCTCCTACTCTTTGACTACAACTGTAACTGTAAATTTTAATAATAATAATACACTAAATAAATAATAATAAATACACTAAAATACAACATTTATGATACAATTTATAAAGATATACTCAGCCGGTCTCCATGTTTTGGCCATGTTGACTGTTTACTGGGAGTTTTACTTCAAAACACTATTTTTTTTTTCCATATAGCCATGTTACAAATAACATACATATCCCAAAAACATTGGAATAGTAATAAACACAATGATTATTGATCAATATTCATATATGACTGAAGAGCTCCATGCTATACAGGCAGATTAATGGAGAATGCAAGGGTCCTCAGTGCTGTATGAGGTATCCCCAGTTTCGTCTGAGTCAGAGGAAGACAATGGTATAAGGCTCATTGGTGTCAGTACTTAGATACAGCCACCAGATGGCGACGAAGAGCCAGAGCTCCACCATAGAGCTCCAGTCTGTCTGGACTGAAATGGCTGGGGAAAATCCCCGGAAGATTGCTATTTTGGCGAAAATAACATAAGCCTTGGTGAAATATCTTGGCAAGAACATAGATTTATGTCAGTGTGACTGTAAAATGTGAAGTTTGACTGCTACGTTTCCCCGGAAATGGCGGACGTCGAATCGTTCCAATTCCCTGATTGCGTTCAGGGTCATTGGAAAGCTCAGAATTTCTAGTTTCCAGAGTTTGATCACAACTTACTCTTATATTTACAAATTTTATATTTGTACGACTTTATTGTTAAAATACTTAGTAATAAGACATAGTTTGGACAACATACAATTGGTTTATTCATGATCATATTGTTGTATGTTACCAATTTGAACTTGCAGAGAGAAGTGTGGGAGGACGATGAATTTAATACCTGTACTTTTAACATTTATGTTTTTTTTATGCTTTATTTGTTTCAGGATCCCAGATGCCCAGCATTCCCCAAACTCCCTGTGGATGCTGCCAAATTTCCACTGCCGTACACTTTGTCCCAAACTGCCACCAGTTCTTCCATTTGGAGAGCCTAACTGTCACACAGGAGATTGCAGCTATGATAGAGGAGGGCACACAAGAGCAGTCTGAGTGTCCATTATGGAAAGAAATGCGCCAGCCCAGAGTAACAGACAGTAGGTTCTATGAGGTTTGCCATGTGCGAGGGGAGTCTTCTGGTCAGGCACTGGCAGCGTGAATACTTAAGGGAGTACGACAAACTAGCGCAATGAAAAGGGGCCTTGAGCGTGAACCTCAGGTGCTGGAACAATACTCAAAACTGTTTAATGTAAATGTCTCACCCTGTGGCTTTGTCATACATCCCGATGCTCCTCACCTTGGCGTGAAAGTAGGTGGCGGAAATGCACCTTAACGCTGGTTGGCACCCGCCATAAAACCGGACAAAGAAGTAGTAGCCTATTCCCTCGCTCCCACTGTAAACACTGACTGGAGAGTATTGCGAGGATTGAGCTACATGGAGGTAAGTTGACATTAATGTCCCTCTTTTTAATTGAAATGCTTTTAAGTGTAGCATAGCATGATTTCCCGTATGCAATGATTTGAAAAGAAAAAAAATCTATAAGGAAAAGCTAAAGTTGAAAGAAGCCATTTCATCCTCAACACTGTTAGCTAGCTACCTAACGATACCTCTGGTCGCCGGTCGCCAGATAAGGGCGAAAACCACTGACCAAACATAAAATGCACACGCATTTCCTGGGTGGTAGGCCTAATTTTGGACCCTTTTCTATGTAGCTACTTAGTAGGTAGCTGTAGCTTCAGCGTTTAGCTGAACTTGGGCCGTCAGCCTCGTCCGTTAAAACGTGAAAATAAGATAACTACATAGACAGCTTATGTTAGGTAATAATAAATAATAACACTTATAGTAAACACTTTTTCTGTGAAGCGCCTTCTTTCATATACATTCAAGTGACAAAGCACAGAGCACATTACACCGGTGCTTAAATCACTGCATTGGCTTCCTGTGTGTCAAAGGATAGATTTTAAAATCCTATTACTAGTCTATAAAGCACTAAATGGTCTCGGGGCCCAAATACATTTCTGATTTGCTTGTACGTTATGAAGCACCCAGACTCCTCAGGTCATCTGGGACAAGTTTACTCAGTGTTCCCAGGATCAAAACCAAGCAAGGTGAAGCAGCTTTTAGTTTGACTATGACTGCCTTTTGTTGTTATACAATGAGAGTACGGTATGTGTATGTATAATAAGCCAATGGTGTGATAATTCCCTTTTCTACAGAATGGAACCTTGTCCACAAAGATCTTTTGTTCAGGTATGTGGACCTCTTTTCCAGCTCCATTGTCTCTTGTCCACATTGACACCAATCACAAGTTGATCAGGTATTGTTTTAAAATTGTTTAGCCACAATTTGTATTATTATCAATGGTTTCATGTCACAGTGATAATGGCAAATTTTCTGACAATTTAAGGTACAACATAGTGATTTTTGGAGGTATTGATGGCTTTTCCAGGAAGGTAGGCCTAATCAATTTTCTGTGATTACTCTTCACATTATCACATCTTGTTTACATTATCAGTCTTGCTCAGAGTAGAACATAAGTCATCTTTAAATCCTATTCCTGAACAGATTTTGTACCTTGATGCAGCTGGGAATAATAAGGCATAGACTGCCTTAGAGTTTTTCATGGATGGTGTGCAGAAACATGGATGGCCATCAAGGCAAGGACCTTTTCCTCCTCCTTGCCAGATGTAAATAGTATAGCTTTCCAAATAATAAAAAAAAATCTTACACACAAAACATCACACTACTCTGTTTGCCTAATTTAGAGTACGAGCTGATCAAGGGGTGGAAAATGTGGACATTGCGAGATTGATGTTTACTGTGCGAGGAACTGGTCGTGGCAGCTTTATTGCTGGTAAAAGTGTCCACAACCAAAGGTAAAAATGGGTTAACGTCTATGTAATGTAATACTATACATGTTTCAGGGTTCCCACGGTCATGGAAAACCTGGAAAAGTCAGGGAATTTCTAAATCTCGCTTTCCAGGCCTGGAAAAGTCATGGAATTAGTAAAATCCTTTAAAGTTTTGTAAAAGTCAGGGAATTTTTTTTGTGTGTAATAAAATTAGTTACAGTAATACTTCATACTGAATGTAACCACTTTACCATGTCACTTGTTTCCAGAGTGGAACGCCTATGGAGAGATGTTTGGAGTGCTGTAACATCTCAGTATTACAACTTGCTTCACACCTTAGAGGAAGAGGGCTTTATTGACCTGTCAAGTGCTGTTCACCTCTTCTGTGTGGGGTACGTCTTCATTCCTGGAATTGCCACCCCTTAAGCACAGAGAGAAACTTGACCCCTAATCAGCTTTGGAGGATCGGGATGCTGCAAGTACCTGTGCCAGAGCCAGATCTTTCAGACGTATGTACCATGCTTTTTAGCACAAGAACAAAATAAATGGATTTTAAAGTATGGAATACATTGAGTTGCTAAATTATTATAACCAGAAAGAATACATATTAATGAATATTAGATCTTCTACAGTATGTGAAAAGACAAGACAATGGTTATAATAGTAATCAGTGTCTGATGTGTTGTTTCCATCACAGATCCAGCAAGCAGAACACTTGCATGATCAGGAACCTGACAGAGCTGATCCAGAACATGGAGTCACTGTAGCAGAGGTGCCATGTCCCTTGTCAGCTGAGGGTCTTGCTGCAGTGCAGCAAGTAAACCCCACCGCGGAGTCCTCTTCTCTAGGACGGGACATCTATATGCATGTCCTTCAATTGGCCTCATTATTTGGGTGAAGTATCCCATAAATACTTGATGAACATCTGACGTGCTACTTGTAAAATCAGTCTGCACTTTCAAGTAGTTCATTACTCTACTATCTGTAACTAAGTGTGGGGAGATTGAGTAATACTCTCATGTGGTGACTGAGAACTAATGGTAAAAGTGTAGTGGAGGATTTGGAGAGCCTGTCAAGACTCCATGAGCAAGGTCGCCCTAATGCCAAAAATGCAAATGTTCAGTAATCAGGCTGCACACCTGCAGTGACTGTGTATGAATATAAAGATGTTAGCAACATGTTTTAAAACCATAAATAGAATTTGCTAGCACACACTTTGTCAACATAGTACTCGAGTATGGAGACAAATTTATGAAACTGAAGTATATTTTCCAGATGACATTAAATTTCTCGCTTCACATGGTTGTACTGCCAATAACAAATAAAGCACACAAAATAGATACCTGTGTGTATTTTATTTTGAACATTGCAATCATAACAAGGCTATACCAAGGCTACACAAAGTAGATACTTGTGTGTATTTTATTTTGAACATTGCAATCATAACAAGGCTACACCAATGACCCCAGGTATTCAATGATTATGAACTTTTTTTGCCTGTTTCACTAAAGAATACAAAATACATCAGGAATAAGCATATCCTGGTCCCACTACATCACCTTCTATGACATCTTTCAGTGACTGTGGATACTTGGCAACCCTTTTTTGGCAACTTCTGTGGAGGCTTGTTTACTGGGAGAAGCACAGGCATTCATCATCTCAGTAACAACAATCCAGATCATTTCTCTCCGTAACCGTGGACTTGGCCTTTTCCCCCTCTCCAAACACTGCATCAAGGCTTCAGGAAACTTCTTCCATGGAATCTGGAAGCTGTCAACCCAATCTGCAGCATTAATCGGGCGGCTGGGTGAGGGGGAGGGAAAACCACAAAGCACATAAAAGTACATGCTTATCTCTACTCTCAGGGGGTATCTCATTAACACAACACAGTATTGGCCAAATACTGAATTTAGAGGACTGAAAGACTGTAGCTACTCAACTGGACTGTTGTAAGTAGGGCTGGGCGATATGGACAAAATCAAATATCACAATATTTTTGACCAAATACCTCGATATCGATATTGCGACAATATTGTAGGGATGACTATTGGTGCTTTCACAAAATATTTACACAATGAGATTTTTGATAAATAATCATCAGTAATGTGGAAATAATGACTAAGTGGGTAAAGGCAAATAATAGAACAGAACAGTCTGGTAAGTTCAGAAAATGATATCACTTTACTGTAATGCAGCCTTTAAAACCAGGAAAAGACAACACTTATGCCATATCACCATATTACGATATCCAAAATCTAAGACGATATCTAGTCTCATATCACGATATCGATATAATATCGATATATTGCCCAGCCCTAGGATAAGTCCTAACTTGTATTATACGTTGTCAGTTTCCATTGCTATACTGAACCACATGTTAACATTTTCTGTCTACCGGTCATTTATTGATTGCTAAGCTAAGCAATGATTTGATTTATTTGATCACTTCAGAACACATGGAGAGGAAGTTTGCCGTGGTGCGGTGGAGTGAAGGAGGATTTTGGGAAGCTCAGCGACATAAAAACTGATGCCATAAGGCGGTATGATGATTCCAAGATGGACCAGGATGGGAATCCCATTTCCAACTACTCAGCCGTTATTGAATGGCGCCATGGGAAGAAACAACGAGGAGGGTAGCCTCACTACAGAGGCACTGTCATTTTTGTTAGTGGTAAGATAGAGTTACTATGGCTTTAAGTGCAGATTGTCCTCTTTAATTTACAGCACTTCAAAATAATTTGTTAGTGTCAACATAAATAGGGCGAGATTCAGCCTGTTTTAGCTTATGTGTTAACTTTTATTATCAGCTGACTAAAGACTTTCTCACATTTGTTGTGCGGTATAAATGATGATAAAATAGTTTGTAATGTTCTTGGTGGAATGTGTTCACGGCAATAAAACTTAAAGTAGAAACATGAGCCCCATTTAAACAAGTCAACTCTTGATTTAAAATGTAACTCGTGTAAACAGAGCTCATACTTTTGTTGTAACAGTTTTGTCACCATTTCATCATGTATACCGCACTACAAATGCTAGACAGTTGTTAGCTGGCAGTGAAATGGTGTTTCAGAAACACTCACCCATCTACACAAGTTAACTTGACTCAAAGTTAATGCATAAGCACCACTAAGACACGCTTAATCCCTTAGTTATACCCATTGTACTCTACACAAACACAAGTACTATGTCGTTTTGATGCTGAAAGTGTCATAACATATCAGTATGTCAACTGACAACTATGTCACTTGACATAGCCTCTGTCAGTTTGACATTGAAAGTGACATAACACTTTGACAGTTGACACCAGGTGGAACAAACCTTTTTGAATGGTTATGTATGTTTATGTCAGGTGTCATGTATGCCTTATGTATAACCCCTTCAAATGAAGTGTTACCTTACTTAGTTACTTGCGTAGAGTATACATAGGGTCTAACAGTATGTGAGCAATGCATGTAGAGAGTATGCAAGCAGTGCTTGCACGCACGTAGGAGCACACCTCACCAACATGAAGTATATTTTCATTCTTAGTGTTACGAAAAAGTGATCTGGAGTAATCAGCTGTTTGAGTATAACTCTGGTGTATGTCTGTTTCTTTGGTTTTCTAGCTACTCGTTTTGAGGCAACCCGTAAACTGAACTCACTGCTGAAGGAAGACGAACCTGCAGAGCTGACAAAGAGGGTGTCAGTGGCCCCCCAAAAATTTCGGGACGATTTGGATGGCTCAGCCGATATTGAGACTCAGTCATTGCAAG
Organism: Centroberyx affinis; assembly: GCF_046629955.1. Lineage (NCBI taxonomy): Eukaryota > Metazoa > Chordata > Actinopteri > Beryciformes > Berycidae > Centroberyx > Centroberyx affinis. Next base: position 66,371 of record NW_027278765.1, read on the forward strand.
TTAGGGTGGCGTTAATTTACTTTTAGCTCCTATGTGATGACCATATTTCCCAGTGGTACCCCGTGTAAGGGGTTGGCACTACTGTATAATAGGCATTACTATCTAGCTAGAAAAAAATCTGTAAGGATTATTGATATTGATTCTGTTGTACAGTACAGCTGCTCAACTCCAGCAACAGCTGTGCTTTTCTTTTCTTTTTTATATTTATTTTAGGCATTTTCATGCTTTATTTGACTGAGATAGTGAGAGAGAGAGACAGGAAGGTATGGGAGAGAGAGGGAGGGGAGGACATGCAGCAAATGACCACGGGCTGAATTCGAACCCAGGTTTCTGCGGGAAGGACTGAGCCTTACATGGTATGCGCTCTACTCGGTGAGCCACTGGGGCACCCCGGCTGTGTTTTTCTTTTGGTTTTCTATCTCAATGATTCTATTTTCCTTTCTCTTGACACCCAGAAGTCAAAGGCTCCCACGAGGACAGACCCCGCAGAAGAGTTCCTTAAGCAATACGCCCAATCACAGCCTTCTTCAGATGATCATAACAATCCGAGAAAGACTGTGGTTGAATTAAAGCGGGAGATCAAGGACCTGACAGCAGAGAACGCTAAATTGAAGGAGATGGTTCTTCAAGGTATCATTGATTCATATCACTCATTGAACCATTAGACAACTAATATACTTTTTTTCGACTGAATTGTAGGCTACTTTGTTTTTGATGTACTGTGTCTAGATGTGCCAGAACTCCTACTGAGCATGAGGAATATATTTGATTCGGCTGCACCTCCTAAGAGATCCAGGTTGGAGCTTACCACACCACCGCTGGCCCTCACAGGTTCTCCGCAGTCCAGGTCCAGTTCTCCATCTGCCACTTCACCGCTGTCCCTCCCCAGATCTACGCTGTCCAGTTCCACGTCTGCGTCTGTCACGCCATCACTGACTGTCTCCCAGTCTTCTAAGGTAATTGTTTTTTAAAGAATAAATAAATACAGCACATAAAATAGATCTACTGCTTGTCAGACTTGCTTTTAATGAGTATGGCAGATCTAATTTGCTTTTATGTCTAAAGTCTGTTGGGCTGAACAAATCATACATATTCTAACTTTAAATGCTCACCTTTTGTCCTCCCCACAGGTGGAGATCCATCCTGGGACCGGAGTCATGGTTGAGAAACTGGCATGGGCCTATGCCCTCAATGCAAATTCGGCCACAGTATTTGTGAGGTATCTGCTCACCGCAGTCTTCCCAGTGGAAATACTGCTGGTGAGCAATCTTCGGGGGAACAAATGAGGTGGAAGAGATGCTCGTCTACCACTGGACAAAAATAAATTGGATGCCATTTACAGTACGTTTTCAGCTTTTCAATAGGTGTTTTGCCAATAGTCTCCGCTTTTGTGTATTTCCTGATTTCAGCCTACTGTACTGTAAGTTTTTGCATTGTTGTTTTTTGTTCATATGTAGGTGCAACTCTTGAGAGGTGGCCAGGGACCCAGCTCTCCAGCATTGGAAGCACGATCAACGCCAAGATTACTGAGCTCCGGTCAAAAAGTAAAAATGTTGCTGTGTCCACAGCTCCCCATTAAACTGTTTTGTTTGCTCCAAGTTTCACACAAGTGTATCACATAGTCCTTGGCCCTGAGCGAATACTGGTACTGACAGTACAGACTTTCTGACTGACAGTAGTCAGTCAGAAAGTAGAATTTGAACCCGGGTCGCTGCGGGAAGGACAGAGCCTTATGGTACGCGCTCTACTCGGTCAGCCACCGGGGTGCACCCAATGTTTCACTGTTAATAAAGACTATTGAATTAAAAGTTTGCCTAACAGCCATGTTTTCAATGTTAAAGAGCTATACAGACTGCATTTATATCATTGTATGGTAGAAATTAGTTGTTCTGGGCGGTGACCAGGCAAACCATGCCTTGCCAGTTTTAAACTCAGTTTGATCCAATTTCAGACAGTATCAGTATAGGGACAAATTAAGTCATGTCACTTTAATATGTGATTCATATGTTTTTGACTATAGAAACTCATATGAAATGGTATAAATTCATACATAAAAAGTATATATTTTTTATACTGCTATGGTAATTTTCATTGGCTGACATAAGAATCTTATAAAAAACATATAAAGAAAGCATAGTTTCCCTTTAAATTAGATACACTTAGAGACACACAAAAACATATATATAATGGTGTATATGTATATATAAAAAGCATATGTCTTTATAACTGAGACATATAATTAAAAACTACAAACATTGTATGTATGTATGTAAACGTTTATTTATACAGGGAGGGCCATTGAGAGCAAGCTCTCTTTTTCAAGGACGCCCTGATTACAGCACAAGATAAAAACACATTACAAACATTACAGTACAAAAAACAAAAGAACATATAAAACAATATAAAATCACATGAAATTCCCAGGTTCAAATAACAACAAGACTATGAGAAGCACGTGCAATCCCCACATAATGCAGCCTCTAAAAGCGCCCTGAAATTTTCCATAGAAACAAATCGGTCCAGTTTAAGAGAGTCCTGCAGCATATTCCATCTATCAGGAGCGTAAAAACTGAAAGCGGTCTTTCCTGCCTCACTGTTCATACATGGTGTGTCTAATCTAATGTGTGTCTGTGAGCGAGTATGATACCCTGTAGCACTGAAACTCAAGAGCGAGGACAAATACAGTGGAAGCTTGCCAGACAAAGCTTTGTAAACAAACAAAAGACAATGTTGCTCTCTTCGAATAGTAAGGGAGGGCCAACCCACTTTTTCATATAAGAGACAGTGATGAGTGAGAAACCCATCACCAGTGATAAAATGCAGAGCACTATGAAATACCGCATCAAGAGGCTTCAAGGTAGTAGGCGAGGCATGCATATACAGGTCATCACCATAGTCAAAAACAGACATTATTGTCGATTGCACAATGGTCTGTCTACTGATAGTAGAAAAACAGGACTTGTTTCTGTTCTCAGCTTTTTGGTTAGGTGTTCCACATGGGTCTGAAATGAAAGCCTATTGTCTAGCCAAATGCCCAAATATTTATAAGAATCAACAATTTAAATTTGCGCACCCTGCAGAGTATGAATACCTATACTGGCATCAGTCCCATGAGACCTCGAAAACAACATACATTTTGTCTTGTCAGAGTTCAAGACAAGCTTGTGGCCAGTAAGAGACATCTGAAATGCGTCAAAAGCAGACTGCTGATTTGCAGCGGCCATTCTAAGCGTGGGGCCAGTAGCATACAGGATTGTGTCATCCGCATAATAATGGACGTCACAATGTGGAGAAGAGGGTACCATGTTGTTAATATACAGAGTAAATAAAAGTGGACCCAGAATCGACCCCTGTGGGACACCTTTACCAATTACAAGTGAGCTGGATCTAAAACCATCAGCAACAACAGCCTGTGTTCTCCCTGAGAGATAATTAAAAAACCAGTTGACTGTGAGCTCGTCCAATCCTATGGAGGATAGCTTGTTTATTAAAATATTGTGATCCACCGTATCAAATGCCTTTGAAAGCTCGATGAAAAGTACGACACAGTGCTGGCGGTTATCAAGACAGTTAACAATATTATTTACTACGAGTGTTGCTGCTGTAACCGTACTATGCCCTAGTCTGAACCCAGATTGTTGTGGTTGAAGAATGTATGCCTCCAGGAAAGCCCGTAACTGATAATTAACTAAGGATTCTAGGATTTTGACTAAGCAGCATAGTTTTGATATTGGACGATAGTTATTTAAGTCACTCGTATTACCACCTTTAAGCAACGGAACAACCTGTGCAGCTTTCCATACACTGGGGATTTTACCAGAGATAAATGTTAAATTGAATATATGAGCGAGCGGGGAGGCAATAATATGAGCACTGAGACGCAGGAGATATCAAGATCTTCCTCACCCTTTGACTTCTTTGTGCTTAAGTGCGTAAGTGCATTAAAAACTTCAATTTCAGTTACAGGTCTAAGCGAAAATATGTTATTAGAGAGGCAAGAATTGGATGAGTTCTCAGTTACCAGACTAGGAGATTCTAGCACATTACATGGAACATATACGGAAAACATAATTTGCCATGCACTTTCCTTATAAACAACATACATAATGTTTACTTGATTCATACTTAATTCTTATAATTATGTTGTATGAGAAAAATGCTAAAGTGGCCACTTTCATGAGTAAATCATAGTATGAGACATATAAGTCTTATAAGACATACAATACAATACAATACATAAGATTTACTATTGGAGGCAATGGGAAATTCTTATAAGTTTTTTCTATTTCTTTTCCATATGGGGAGTAAAATGCTTTTGACCCACGCTAAACCTGCTTTCTCTGTCTATGTATTTCACTTACTGCATCTAAAGAGCAGGGGGCGTGGCTGACACACGCACACACACACACAATGGCATGTAGGCTATAAAACCTATAAGATGTAGTATACAAATTAAAATTAACAAACATTATTTACATTATGTTCTAAGTAATGAGTGGGAAAAGCTGATGATTTGAGATTGTAAATAATAATTCATAGGCTATCTATCAATTAGGTAACGAACAATCAGATGAGGCTCCAGTTGAGGCACAAGTTGAGGCAGCTGTAAGTGCAGATGAAGAACAGCTCCGGGAGGTGCTAGCGGCCAGTGAGGTGCTAGAAACCAGAGAGGAAGCCAGATAGGTGCTGGAGGCCATGGAGGATGCTGGAGAGAGGCAAGAAGAGTTTAGAGAGATGCTTGAGACCTCAGAGATGACCTATGAGGAACCCAGAGATGATGTCAGAGAGGAGCTAGAAGCCGTGGATGATGTTGAGCAGCAACGAGGGAGAAAGAGGAAAAGGGAACCTGACAATTGGCAAAGGAATCAACGCAAGCGCTTAAGAAATTCTGGCCTGAGCTACATAAACAGCATGAAGAAGTCAGTGCTAGCCAGGGCAGTAAAACCAAAGGATTGCACGACATGCAGATACAAGTGCAACGCAAAAGTCGGAGAACCAGAGAGGCAGGACATTTTTAAACATTTCTGGGAGATGGGAGATAAAAATAGGCAGAGGGACTTTGTCATACATCACATCACAAGAACAGAAAAGGGGGAAAAAGCAGGATTCACGCAGGCAGAACACCTTAATATACAATCTAACTGTATATGGAACAAAAGTTAGAGTGTGTAAAGATTTTTTCTTGAAGACACTTGATATCTCAGAAAAGATGGCCAGATCTTCACTTTCAAACACTACAGGAGATGGCATATGTTAAAGTCCTAAAGGTGGAAATCAAACACCAAAAAACAAGATTTCAGATGCTGAGAAAAACAACGTTAGGGAGCACATCAAGTCCTTTCAGACAATAGAAAGTCATTATTGTTGCAAAGACTACTAAGGCCTATCTTGAGGGGACGCTTAATCTTAAGAAAAATGTATGAGCTTTACACACTGAAGTGCATTGAGTGGAAAACAACACCAGCGAAAGAAAGCATGTACAGGAACATCTTCAGTGAATTCAACAAAGCATTTCACATCCCGAAGAAGGATGCCTTCAAATCTCCAAAATCTCCAAGCATGAGAAGGCCCTCCAGATTAAAGAATATTTGGCACATCAGTCAAGAAAAGAACAGTCAAGGGAGAATAAAAATATAGACAAGGAGACAGCCCAAACTACACCGTCACTAAAAGCCATTACATTTGACGTTGAACAGGTGCTCACGACACCCTGGAGCAATGTGAGTAGTTTATATTACTCCCGCAAACTCAGCACCTACAACTTAACTGTGTATGAACTGGACACGAGGGATGCACACTGCTTCATGTGGCATGAGGGAGAGGGGGGAGAGGAGAGGGTCATCTGAGATCAGTACATGTGTCTATAACTACCTTCACAGCCTCAGTCCAGAGGTGAACCATATCATTATGTATTCTGATACATGTGGGGGCCAAAACAGAAATGTTTGATTTAGTGGCATGTGCCTTCAGGCTGTCCAGGACTTTCCTCTGCTCATCATCGACCACAAGTTCCTTGAGTCAGGACACAGCCAAATGGAGTGTGACAGTGTCCATGCAGCTATTGAGACAGCACAAAAGAGCGTGCCTATGGACTCTCCAGATGGATATTACACCCTTGTTAGGGCTGCCAGACGCAAAAAAACTTATGAGGTCCATGAGCTGAACCACAAGAAGTTCATAGACTTTAAAACTGTAGCATCAACGAAAATAAAAAAAACAAGAAGAAAGACGATGAAGGGCAGCAGGTCAGCTGGCTCAAAATGAAGTGGATGCGCTACATGAAGCAAGAAAAGAATGGCATCCTGTTCAAATATAACGTGGATGCCTCATTCAGGAGACTTGTGGTCAATAAGGACACAAGATCATCAACATCATCTCTATCCACCCTGTTTCAGAGTCCTCCAGGGATCAGTGCCGCAAAGAAAAAAGATCTTGTCACCTTGTGCACGAACGGCAGCATCCCACTGGCCTATGTGGAGTTCTACAGCTCTCTTAAGGTTGAAGACTGAATGCTAGAGACTATAAGAGATAATCAGTTATAGCTGTAGGCATTGAGGCACAAAGAAGTGATGCTTAATTCTAACATTCTAACCTTGATGATTAATTGGGTCCTACTAATAGGTGGCCAATTTGCCTGATTAAAAGGTCCAATAACTATTATGGGAAAAAATAATTCCAACAGCAGGGCTTGCTGGCCTTTTGTACACTACTTGACTTGCTTGACTCTGTTGCGCCCTTGATCACAAAGACCCGCCATCTAAAGAAACCAATGCCTTGGTTTACTGACGAAACCCATGCACAAAAACAGGCATGTAGAAAGCTAGAACGCAAATGGCGCTCATCCAAACTTCCAACATCCAAGCTAGCATGGAGCGATAGCCTAATGATTTACAAGCGTATGCTCTCCACTGCTAGGGCCTCCTATTTCTCAGATCTAATTAACACTAATAAAGATAAGTTTCTATTCGACACTGTAGCAAAACTTACTCGCAAAACCCTCCCCTGTAGTGACTTCTCCATTCACTGCAAATTATTTTCTTAATTTCTTTAATCACAAAATTGATCATATTAGAGATGAGATTATCAATTCTTTACCCACCGAAGGCGTTGATCCCTCTCGTAATCGTGCATTAGGTGCCATAGAGACCACCACCATACTCTCACAATTTGAGACTGTTTCCTTAGACACCTTCTCTAAATTAGTACTTCCCTCTAAATCCACAACCAGCCTATCTGACCCTCTTCCCGCTAAGTTGGTTAAGGAACTTCTCCCAATATTAGGCTCCTTCCTACTCAACATTATTAACACCTCTCTCTCCTCTGGCGTTGTGCCCTCCTCCTTCAAATCAGCTGTAATTAAACCTCTGCTCAAAAAATCTTAATTCTTAATAACTTTAGATCAATCTTTAATCTCCCCTTCCTCTCTAAAGTCCTGGCAAGAATAGTCTCTATCCAACTAACCGACTACCTCTCGTGCAATAGCCTTTTCGAACCTTCTCAATCAGGTTTTAGGTCTCTCCATAGCACTGAGACTGCTCTCACAAAGGTGGTAAATAACCTACTCCTTGCCTCAGACTCCGACTCTTCTTCTGTTCTTATCTTACTTGATTTGAGTGCAGTATTCGATACAGTCCATCATAATATTCTCTTAAACCGCCTAGCAAACTACGTTGGCATCCGTGACGCTGCGCTTTCCTGGCTCAATTCCTACATATTCGATAGAACGCATTGTGTCTCACATAAAAATATTATATCTGACTACTCTAAAGTTAACTTTGCCGTACCGCAGGGCTCTGTGCTGGGGCCTTTGCTTTTCTCCATTTACATGCTACCTCTTGTTGTTTCCGCAGCTACGATATTAAATTTCACTGTTACGCGGACGATACTCAAATTTACATAACCATTAGACCTGACGACCGTTCACAACCTACAAACCTAGAATTATGCCTAATCGCTGTCACAAATTGTCTCAAAAATTCTTGCGACTAAATGTCAGCAAAAACCCAAAAACCCAAAAACTCAACTGCCTCTCGTGGCAGACCTTACTTTATATTTTGGGGATTGCTTAATTACCCAGAGTTCCACAGTTAAAAACCTTGGTGTCACTTTCGACTCTCTCATTCGATGCTCACATTAAGGAAATCACTAAGAGAGCATTTTTCCACCTTCACAATATCTCAAAAATTCGTCCCCTGCTAAATATGGCGGATGCCGAAACCCTAATACATGCTTTTGTTTCATCAAGACTCAATTACTGTAATGTCTTATTCTCTGGCCTACCTAACCGCAGTATAAAAAATCTACAACCGCCAGAATACTAACCAGAACTAGAAAATTTGACCACATTACTCCCATCCTGACTGCCCTTCACTGGCTCCCAATTCAAGCCAGATCTGACTTTAAGGTGCTTCTAAGGTACAAACTTGAACTTGAACTTAAAAAGCAGTTACAGCAGACAACACTTATTTCAACATTCAGCACACACTCATATCACATGGTAAAAGTGGAATCACTGTGCAGTAATAATAATACTAATACTAATACAGTTTCAGATTTTCAGTGCTTTGTTGTCAACAACCCTCAGGTGACATCAGGCCCAGTGCCAGGATGAAGTGACTGAGGGGGCAGTTAAAAATGGCGAGGGGGCAAATCTTTTTATATAGTAAAACAGTAGGTTATCATCCTGCTATGCCTATATCTGCATTTTTTTTCATCCTGCGGGTGGCAGTATAGTGGCGTTTTGACTAGATGCAAAAGATTCCCTACCTTACCTTTTCCATGTGTTTGTGCATCATGGCCATACTATGAAATAGGAATATTTGGGGCAGATTGCCAGGCCACCACCTAAAATTGGTCTGGTGGTAGGTTTACTGAAATTCATTGATTTAACCATGCAATAGCCCCTGAAAAGCTAAATAACAACAACACAAGAAAGACTACTGTTTCAAAATCAAATAATACATTTATTTCACAGCAGTGGTGAAGCCAGTATTAAACCTGAGTGTCCTCACACAATTTAGGGAATCGGAGACGTAGGTCTACGCAAAATAATAGAATTTATGAACGATTAGATGCCTGCTAAAATCAACAAAATAATAGCCAACAGCGTCAGGGTCATTAAGTAAAAAAAAAAAAAAAAAAGATGATCAGATCGTTTTGTCTGTCTTTCTGCTCATGCCATGCAGCTCTCTCGCTCTCACTCTCTCTCTCATTGACCGAAACTTCGCTTCCCTGACGTTTCCATTCTGTGGATTGCTACAATGGAAAAAATAGAATTAGGGCCGAAAGTTCTATTTACAACCGCGAAAAGCAGGCTGAACCGAAGTGATGTGTTCTTTCTCTCCTCCGCTCCATTCAGTACCAGGGACAGCGCCGCGCGGCCCTATGCAAAAAGCCTAAATGTATCTGTCTCCGACATGCCAAACCAGCAGAAAAATGAACCAGCTAAATTCTGTCTTGCCTTTCCTCAGTACAGTTGCAGCCTCCTTGTTTGGGTTGTTGAACTGGTGGAGCTAGCAGATTATGTTCGGGCTCGGCCGCAATATCATTGCTGCTGCTGGCGTCGGCTGGGGTCTCTACGGTGTTTTTTTTCTTACAAAGCCACGTTCTGATATCCATCCTTATTCTGCTTTTTGGCTAAGCAAACAAGCTACGTCACGCGATGGTGCGAAAGTTGAACTATCTATTTAGCAAACAAACTAGCGGTTTTAACTTTTTTTTTTGGTTTTTCACATCGCGTACAACGTGCCGTGAGGTTCAAATCTAATAAATAAATCTCTTGACAACCAACGCACAACAAACAGCGCTGCCTGTCCATGGTTCTGAAATAACAGCGCTATATTTCTATAGGGTACATACAACTTAAACTGGGGGGGGCAGAAAATACAACTGAGGGGGCAAAGCCCCCTCTTGCCCCCTTGTGACGCCGGGCCCGGGTGACATGCACGTAGCAAGATAAAATACATATATGCACATATAACACAATATGTACATATAAAGTGCATACTGTGAAGTGCACACCTCATAATGCAGCAGCATATAGCTACATCATGAGTTAAATCATTTACAAGTAGTAATGAAAAAAGTAAAAACAAGCAATCTCAAAAAAAAAAAAAAGAAGCAGCCTCAGGGTTAAAGTGCATATTGTTCATAGTATGTAGAACTGGAGCTAGCTGTTTTTATGGCTCCAGCTTATCTCCACTGGCTGTTTAACTGAGTGAAGGCTGAAGGGATAAATGAGTTCCTGGTTCTATTTGTTTAGACTGTGGACATCTGAACCTGCGTCCACATGGTAGAACCTCAAACTCATGGTTAAGAGGGTGGGAAATGTCTGTATCAGTCTTATCTGCCATTTTATTCAGTCTGATTGAGTATAAATGAGCTAGATCTCTCTGCTGCTCGCCTATGATTTTACCACGTCTTTACAATTCTACCCAGTCTGTTTTTGTGTGCAATCATAATTACCATACCAACAGACCAGACAATAGCACAGAATACTTTCAGTGTGTACCCCATTGAGAACCCAGTATTATATTATGTAGCCTCGCTCTCTCTCACACACACACACACACACAACATTTGTGTACTAGCCTATACATACAGGAACACATAAAACTGAAGCAAATGAAGCAAAACCTGATAACCTTTAAGTAAAAACACACAACCACCATTTGACACACTCTCCACACACTCAGCAAACGCCCACGCATGAGAGAGAGAGAGAGAGAGAGAGAGAAAGAGAGCAAAAGTTGTGTGCTTTTTTAATATCCCATTGAGATCACTGACTCCAAGTTTAACTATTCCATTTTTATTTGTCATAATCTTCACTTCATATTGTAAACGAGGGCTAAACACACGCTGCCTCTTCAAAACCGCTCCTCTTCCTGGAATCAAGCAAAACCTGATAACCCCTCCCTCTTCTTCCTGGACTCAAATACAGCCAGTTCCATTCTGCCCACATATTTCCTTGTTCCCTCCCCTTTCACGGATCTGCCAGTTAAAAGATGGGTGTAAAGAGCATGTTGTGAAGTGCAAGAGCTGACAAGCCCACTCACTGCAGATCAGCACATGAACATGAAGAAAAGGAACAGAGGTTTGGTTTGGATCAGAGCCCAACGTCTTCCTGTTGAGAGAAAGTGAAACTATCTGACATTCACTGTCACTGAGAACTGAAATGGCGCAGCGAGGAATTCAGCTGGACGGGACAAAGTTCTGCTGTTCCATCTGTCTGGATCTACTGAAGGATCCGGTGACTATTCCCTGTGGGCACAGCTACTGCATGAGCTGTATTAAAAGCTGCTGGGATGAAGAGGATCAGAAGAAAATCCACAGCTGCCCCCAGTGCAGACAGACCTTCACACCAAGGCCTGTCCTGGTGAAAAACACCATGTTAGCAGAGTTGGTCGAGGAACTGAGGAAGACAGGACTTCAAGCTGCTCCTCCTGATCGCTGCTATGCCGGACCTGGAGATGTGGCCTGTGATGTCTGCACTGGGAGAAAGCTGAAAGCCCTCAAGTCCTGTCTGGTGTGTCTGGTCTCTTACTGTGAGCAGCACCTCCAGCCTCACTATGATGTAGCTCCATTAAAGAAACACAAGTTGGTGGAAGCCACCATAAAGCTTCAGGAGAACATCTGCTCCCATCATGACGAGGTGATGAAGGTTTTCTGCCGTACTGATCAACAGTGTATCTGTTATCTCTGCTCCATGGATGAACATAAAGGCCACGACACAGTCTCAGCTGCAGCAGAAAGGACCGAGAGGCAGAAAGAGCTTGGGCTGAGTCGGCAACAAATCCAGCAGAGAATCCAGGACAGAGAGAAAGACGTGAAGGTGCTTCAGCAGCAGGCAGAGGCTATCAATGGCTCTGCTGATAAAGCAGTGGAGGACAGTGAGAAGATCTTCACCGAGCTGGTCCGGTTCATTGGGAAGAGAAGCTCCGATGTGAAGGAGCGGATCAGATCCCGGCAGAAAGAGGAAGCGAGTCGGGCCGAAGAACTTCAGGAGAAGCTGAAGCGGGAGATCGCTGAGCTGAGGAGGAAAGACGCTGAGCTGGAGCAGCTCTCACACACAGAGGATCACATCCATTTTCTACACAGTTACCCCTCGCTGTCACGTCTCAGTGAATCTACAGACTCACCCGGCACCAATATCCGTCCTCTGCGCTACTTTGAGGATGTGACTGCAGCTGTGTCAGAGGCCAGAGATAAACTACAGGGCATTCTTACAGAGGAATGGCCTAAGATCTCATTGACAGTGACTGAAGTGGATGTTTTACTGCCACAACCAGAGCCCAAGACCAGAGCTGAATTCTTACAATATTCACATCAAATCACACTGGATCCAAACACAGCAAACACATATCTGTCATTAACTGATGGGAACAGAAAAGCAACATCTATGAGAGAAGAACAGTTATGTTCTAGTCACCCAGACAGATTCACTTACTGCTGTCAGGTCTTGAGTAGAGAGAGTCTGACTGGACGTTGTTACTGGGAGGTAGAGAGGAGTGGGAAGGAAGTTTCAATAGCAGTCGCATATAAAGATATTAGCAGAACAGGGAATGAACGTCAATTTGGATACAATGACAAGTCTTGGGCATTACATGATTACAACAATAGTTATCAATTCATACATAACAAGATCACAACTCCCATCCCAGGCCCCCTGTCCTCCAGAGTAGGAGTGTACCTGGATCACAGAGCAGGTATTCTGTCCTTCTACAGCGTCTCTGAAACCATGACTCTCCTCCACAGAGTCCAGACCACATTCACTCAGCCTCTCCATCCTGGATTTAGGCTTTATTATTCTGGAGCCACTGCTGAGGTGTGTAAGCTCAAGTAGACAGGAGTGATTAAAGTAGCAATGTGTGAGATTCTGTTTTTTTCTGGGGGGTTTTTATTATTTTTTGTCTCCGTCTTGCTCCGTTGCTCAGCACTCATTGCTTTGGTGTTTTTGCACTGCACTTCCCACTTCCTACCTGTCAATCAAATAGTGTGGGTGGGACTGTGACGTCTTTTTCCTTGGATTTTCTGTTGATGCAGTTTGAGTTTCTGTAGGTGGCGCTCTTTTCTTTTTCTTTCCTTTTCTTTGTGTTATATCAGTCGGTGATAGAGAGTATCCAAACTGACATTTATTCATATGAAAACATAAACTGTTGTGTGGTCTATATAGTTCTTATGCTTGTTGCATATTTGTATTGTTGGTGTAATATTTTCTGCTATTTCTGTTCCACTGCATGGGCCTTAATGGAGCAGCACTAGAAGTCTCCCCTTTATTATAGCTGAATAGTTGTTAATATGTTGATTTTGTTCCCGGCCCCTTGTAACTTTGTTGAGAAAAATGAACTACAAATGTAATCATTATTATTATAATCAGGGAGACCATTCATTGTTTTCCTCCACAGTGATGACATAGTGGTTTAACAGATTGATTGTGTGGATGAAGTTAATATGTAGATGGAAAGATTGAACCAGAGTCCTTTACCAGGCTTTAGTGATTGGATGTGTGAACAAAGTGAATGTTTGCAAAAATGAATAAAGTTTTTTTCCAAGAATGAATTAAATATTTCTTGTGTATTCATTCCAGGAAGTGTATGAAAGCTGCTAGAGAAAATGTGAAACTAATATGACAGTATAACTGAGGCCATTTTCCCCCTAAAACACAACAAAGTGCAGTCTTAATGTTTAGAGCAGATGTGGAATCAAAAGTGAAATGAAGCAGCAGTGTTACCAAAGAAGAAACACTAGTGAAGATGGAAAGAATGAAGGACAATCCTGTTGTTAATGGAACTGGTTAAATGTATGAATGAAGTGAATGTTTAGATGGAAAGACTGAAGGACAGTGTGAATGGATAACATTTACCAATCAATCTCTATCCTTGTAACTTTCTTCACTGAAACAGCTTTGTCATGGAGGACTAAGCTCACAACCTCCCACTTTTCAATCATTTGTTGCTTTTTACAAGATTGTGTTTGTGCACTTGCTCAATAAACAGGTTTTCTTCCACAGGCCTGAAAAGCCTGGAAAACCATGAAGAATTCATCTGATCATTTCCAGGTCAAGTTTGGGAATCGAATAAAATGTGTGGAAAAAGTTTGTTGAGTCACACATATGAGTGATATGTCATGTGACAAACATATGAGAACAGATTTGATGCAGGTTATTTTATAAATCAGGGTCCTTGCCTCCTTCCTTTGATATCTATCTATCTATCTATCTATCTATCTAAAATCTCCAAATAATTGTATGATTCCTTATCATTTGAAATGCAGATATTTTCTTTTCCTGAGTGAAGGGAAGTGACCTCAGCATAGGATGTGTTGCCATAAGCATTACACTGTGTGAGTCAGTGAACAGAGAGGCACCAACAAGCCATGCTGTTGGTTTTTTTTAATGGCTTTTCAACTTTATTGGATTGTCTACAGTGGAGAGAGACAGGGGAATGACCTGTAACAGTCTGTCAGTCAGTTTGCATAAACGTGAGGATGAGCCTCTCCTCTCTGCAGTAAAGTGACCAGCTTCATCTGCATCTGCATCTCCATATCTGTGTATCATGTGTCTGCTTGGCTGGCAGCCACTAATGGATTGCAGTGACTGTTGTAAAAACATCCAGGCAGGGATGAAGTGGAGGGTAAACACAGACAGTCTTAGTTTACCCACCTTTTTATTTGTTAACTGACAGAAATCAATATGAATTCATTCATAAATTCATAGTTTCATAGAGTCAAACTCATATGTTGTATGAAGATAAGGTCTTCTAATGGGAAAAAACAATGTTTTTCTGAAAATATACTAGATTTTTGTTCATTTTGGTGGTTGTTTGCCTTATGATGATTTTTTGTATTTACCACTACATCACTGTATACAGCAGTGTGTATTCACATGTGCACACACTCACACATGTCCTGCTTATAATCTGGACAATCCATGCAACATATAGACAGCAGGACAATGACAGGAGAAAAAGAAAGGAGGTCTGGCCTGTAAGGTCTAATACTACTGGCCTACTGTGACTTATGTCAACCATTTTTTGATAAACTGTCCAAAGATAAACTTATGTTGGTGAATGTGAATGTGTATTCTGTGTCCTGTAGACAGTGAAGCTAAATTCATTCAGTCAGGGTTCAGGACGGATACAGCTAGTACATTGAGAAATGAAGTGAGGCCACCTAGTGGACAGAAAGGAAAAGGCTTTAAGATTTGAGCATGAACTTAGTGCTGGTGTGAGCCTGTAGCTAAAATATGATGATACTGCCCCCTTGTGGTTTTCCTACAACATTACTGTCTGTCTTTAACATGACAACATGGAAAATGATAAAATGAAAGCCTGTGCTGGAGCAGACATTCCCAGACGTAAAGTCCAAGGAAGACCTGCTGTACTAGTGTGAAGTGATGAAGGAATATCTCACACTTGTGAAGAAAAACGTTGTGTTCTTTTTGCAAAGCAGTGAATTAGCAACCACCATTTCTAATGTGATTTCATGTAGTT
Organism: Centroberyx affinis; assembly: GCF_046629955.1. NCBI lineage: Eukaryota > Metazoa > Chordata > Actinopteri > Beryciformes > Berycidae > Centroberyx > Centroberyx affinis. The sequence goes on from NW_027278765.1 coordinate 81,859, forward strand.
CAACTTTCTGAACAAACACATTCACTCAGCCTCTCCATCCTGGATTTAGGCTTTATTATTATGGAGCCACTGCTGAGTTGTATAAGCTCAAGTAGACAGGAGTGATTAAAGCAGCAATGTATGAGATTCTGGTTTTTACGTTTTTTTATATTATTTTTTGTCTCCATCTTTGTTGCTCAGCGCTGATTCCTTTGGTGTTTTTGCACTGCACTTCCCACTTCCCACCTGTCAATCAAACAGTGTGGGCGGGACTGTCACGTCTTTTTCCTTGGATTTTCTGTTGATGCAGTTTGACTTTCTGTAGGTGGCGCTCTTTTCTTTTTCTTGTCTGATGTATATTTGTATTGTTGCTGTAATATTTTCTGCTATTTCTGTTCCACTGCATGGGCCTTAATGGAGCAGCACTAGAAGTCTCCCCTTTATTATAGCTGAATAGTTGTTAATATGTTGATTTTGTTCCCGGCCCCTTGTAACTTTGTTGAGAAAAGTGAACTACAAATGTAATCATTATTATTATAATCAGTAGGGAGAGCATTCATTGTTTTCCTCCACAGTGATGACATACTGGTTTAACAGATTGAATGTGAAGTTAATATGTAGATGGAAAGATTGAACCAGAGTCCTTTACCAGACTTTAGTGATTGCATGTGTGAACAAAGTGAATGTTTGCAAAAATGAATAAAGTTTTTTTTCCAAGAATGAATGAAATATTTCTTGTGTATTCATTCCAGGAAGTGTATGAAAGCTGCTAGAGAAAATGTGAAACTAATATGACAGTATAACTGAGGCCATTTTCCCCCTAAAACACAACAAAGTGCAGTCTTAATGTTTAGAGCAGATGTGGAATCAAAAGTGAAATGAAGCAGCAGTGTTACCAAAGAAGAAACACTAGTGAAGATGGAAAGAATGAAGGACAATCCTGTTGTTAATGGAACTGGTTAAATGTATGAATGAAGTGAATGTTCAGATGGAAAGACTGAAGGACAGTATGAATGGATAACATTTACCAATCAATCTCTATCCTTGTAACTTTCTTCACTGAAACAGCTTTGTCATGGAGGACTAAGCTCGCAACCTCCCACTTTTTAATCATTTGTTGCTTTTTACAAGCAACATTGTCTTTGTGCACTTGCTCACTTCCACAGGCCTGAAAAGCCTGGAAAACCATGAAGAATTCATCTGATCATTTCCAGGTCAAGTTTGGGAATCGCATAAAATGTGTGAAAATGTTTTGTTCAGTCACACATATGAGTGATATGTCATGTGACACATATGAGCACAGATTTGATGCAGGTTATTTTATAAATCAAGGTCCTTGCCTCCTTCCTTTGATATCTATCTATCTATCTATCTAAAATCTCCAAATAATTGTATAATTCTTTATAATTTGAAATAATTATATTTTCTTTTCCCAAGTGAAGGGAAGTGACCTCAGCATAGGATGTGTTGCCATAAGCATTACACTGTGTGAGTCAGTGAACAGAGAGGCACCAACAAGCCATGCTGTTGTTTTTTTTTAATGGCTTTTCAACTTTATTGGATCGTCTACAGTGGAGAGAGACAGGGGAATGACCTGTAACAGTCTGTCAGTCAGTTTGCATAAATGTGAGGATGAGCCTCTCCTCTCTGCAGTAAAATGACCAGCTTCATCTGCATCTGCTAATGCATCTCCATAGTGTTCATCTTGTTGTCCTTGTTTTTAGCTGTATATTTATTCTGTGTAAGTACATTGAGAGCAACGAAAAAAACAGAGTTAAATTCCTTGTATGTGTACATACTTGGCCAATAAAGCTGATTCTGATTCTGATATCTGTGTATCATGTGTCTGCTTGGCTGGCAGCCACTAATGGATTGTAGTGACAATCGTTTACCCACTTTTTTATTTGTTAGTTTACCACCTTTCTAGACTGGCATACATCTATATGAATTCATTAATAAATTCAGAGTTTACATTACAGAGTTAAACTCAAAAGTTATATGAAGATAAGGTCTTTGAATGGAAAAAATAATAATAAATTAATGATTTCTGAAAATATGTTTGATTTTTGTTTTTTTCGGTGGTTGTTTGCCATATGATGATCCTTTGTACTTACCACTACATCACTGTATACAGCAGTGTGTATTCCAAATATGTATATAAACATAAAGTTATGTTGGTGAATGTGAATGTGTATTCTGTGTCCTGTAGACAGTGAAGTGAACATCATTTAGTCAGAGTTCGGGAGGGATACAGCTAGTACATTGAGAAATGAAGTGAGGCCACCTAGTGGACAGAAAGGAAAAGGCTTTGAGGTTTGAGTATGAATTTAGTGCTGGTGTGAGCCTGCAGCTAAAATATGATGATACTGCCCCCTTGTGGCTTTCCTACAACATTACTGTCTGTCTTTAACATGACAACATGGAAAATGAATATCTCACACTTGTGAAGAAAAACGTTGTGTTCTTGTTGCAAAGCAGTGAATTAGCAACCACCATTTCAATGTGATTTCATGTAGTTAAACTTTCTGAACAAAAACCACCATATGTCTCCAAGAAGGTCCTTTTTTAGGATCAACAATACATTTATATGATACCGGATAAACATTAGCCTTCAGTAAGTAAGTAAACAAATGCACAAGGACAGAACACAGGCAGCGTAGTTTCTTAAAGAGACAGTAACAATTACTGCAATACCTAGCCTATATGCACTGTAACTGACTTTATTTTCTTTATCAGATTCGTTTTGATTACAACCGTCGGCCTACATCTCTTTTCAGGAACTCATTCTAATTCATTGGCTCTTGTGTTTCTTATTTGATGAAGCCATAGCACTGTGTGTTGTTGCAAGGGAGTTTCTTAAAGTGACAGTAACGATTACTGCAATACCTAGCCTATATGAACAATACATTGTGTTTCAAAGATTAAATTATTATAAACATTCAAAAATAAAGTAAAAGATGAGGAGAGATTAGAGATAAAAAAGCATTTATTTTGAAAAAGCTTCTTTATTTGTGCTATTAACTAAGAGTAACAATCTAAACCTTCCCAAGAAATCAATATAATTTAATCTCTCAAGTAGCAAATGCAGTGGATTTACCTGGAGAAAAACTGATGTGGTTCTCAGTGTGTACCCCACTGAGAACCCAGTATTATATTATGTAGCCTCTCTCTCACAGACACACACACACACACACACACAACATTTGTGTACTAGCCTATACATACAGGAACACATAAAACTGAAGCAAATGAAGCAAAACCTGATAACCTTTAAGTAAAAACACACAACCACCATTTGACACACTCTCCACACACTCAGCAAACGCCCACGCATGAGAGAGAGAGAGAGAGAGAGAGAGAGAGAGAAAGAGAGAGAGCAAAAGTTGTGTGCTTTTTTAATATCCCATTGAGATCACTGACCCCAAGTTTAACTATTCCATTTTTATTTGTCATAATCTTCACTTCATATTGTAAACAAGGGCTAAACACACGCTGCCTCTTCAAAACCGCTCCTCTTCCTAGAATCAAGCAAACCCCGATAACCCCTCCCTTTACTTCCTGGAGTCAAATACAGCCAGTTCCATTCTGCCCACATATTTCCTGTTCCCTCCCCTTTCACAGATCTGCCAGTATAAAGATGGGTGTAAAGAGCATGTTGTGAAGTGCAAGAGCTGACAAGCCCATTCACTGCAGATCAGCACATGAACATGAAGAAAAGGAACAGAGGTTTGGTTTGGATCAGAGCCCAACTTCCTTCTGATGAGAGAAAGTGAAACTATCTGACATTCACTGTCACTGAGAAGTGAAATGGCGCAGCGAGGAATTCAGCTGGACGGGGCAAAACTCTGCTGTTCCATCTGTCTGGATCTACTGAAGGATCCGGTGACTATTCCCTGTGGGCACAGCTACTGCATGAGCTGTATTAAAAGCTGCTGGGATGAAGAGGATCAGAAGAAAATCCACAGCTGCCCCCAGTGCAGACAGACCTTCACACCAAGGCCTGTCCTGGTGAAAAACACCATGTTAGCAGAGTTGGTGGAGGAACTGAGGAAGACAGGACTTCAAGCTGCTCCTCCTGATCTCTGCTATGCCGGACCTGGAGATGTGGCCTGTGATGTCTGCACTGGGAGAAAGCTGAAAGCCCTCAAGTCCTGTCTGGTGTGTCTGGTCTCTTACTGTGAGCAGCACCTCCAGCCTCACTATGATGTAGCTCCATTAAAGAAACACAAGCTGGTGGAAGCCACCGTAAAGCTTCAGGAGAACATCTGCTCTCGTCATGACAAGGTGATGAAGGTTTTCTGCCGTACTCAGCAGTGTATCTGTCTTCTCTGCTCCATGGATGAACATGAAGGCCACAACACAGTCTCAGCTGCAGCAGAAAGGACCGAGAGGCAGAAAGAGCTCGGGGTGAGTCGGCAACAAATCCAGCAGAGAATCCAGGACAGAGAGAAAGACGTGAAGGTGCTTCAGCAGCAGGCGGAGGCTATCAATGGCTCTGCTGATAAAGCGGTGGAGGACAGTGAGAAGATCTTCACCGAGCTGGTCCGGTTCATTGGGAAGAGAAGCTCCGATGTGAAGGAACGGATCAGATCCCGGCAGAAAGAGGAAGCGAGTCGGGCCGAAGAACTTCAGGAGAAGCTGAAGCGGGAGATCGCTGAGCTGAGGAGGAAAGACGCTGAGCTGGAGCAGCTCTCACACACAGAGGATCACATCCATTTTCTACACAGTTACCCCTCGCTGTCATGTCTCAGTGAATCTACAGACTCACCCGGCACCAATATCTGTCCTCTGCGCTACTTTGAGGATGTGACTGCAGCTGTGTCAGAGGCCAGAGATAAACTACAGGGCATTCTTACAGAGGAATGGCCTAAGATCTCATGGACAGTGACTGAAGTGGATGTTTTACTGCCACAACCAGAGCCCAAGACCAGAGCTGAATTCTTACAATATTCACATCAAATCACACTGGATCCAAACACAGCAGACACACGGCTGTCATTGTCTGATGGGAACAGAAAAGCAACATTAATGAGAGAAGACCAGTTATATTCTAGTCACTCAGACAGATTCATTATTAACTGTCAGGTCCTGAGTAGAGAGAGTCTGACTGGACGTTGTTACTGGGAGGTGGAGTGGAGTGGGAGGGGAGTTTCAGTAGCAGTCGCATATAAAGACATTAGCAGAACATGGAATGCAAGTCAATTTGGATACAATGACAGGTCTTGGGCATTAGATTATTACAACAATAGTTATCAATTCATACATAACAAGATAAAAACTTCCATCCCAGGCCCTCTGTCCTCCAGAGTAGGAGTGTACCTGGATCACAGAGCAGGTATTCTGTCTTTCTACAGCATCTCTGAAACCATGACTCTCCTCCACAGAGTCCAGACCACATTCACTCAGCCTCTCCATCCTGGATTTTGGCTTGGTTATTATACTGGAAACACTGCTGAGTTGTGTAAGCTCAAGTAGACAGGAGTGATTAAAGCAGCAATGTGTGAGATTCTGTTTTTTATGTTTTTTTAAAATTATTTTTTGTCTCCGTCTTTGTTGCTCAGTGCTCATTGCTTTGGTGTTTTTGCACTGCACTTCCCACCTGTCAATCAAACAGTGTGCGCGGGACTGTGACGTCTTTTTCCTTGGATTTTCTGTTGATGCAGTTTGACTTTCTGTAGGTGGCGCTCTTTTCTTTTTCTTTCCTTTTCTTTGTGTTATATCAGTCAGTGATAGAGAGTATCCAAACTGACATTTATTCATATGAAAACATAAACTGTTGCGTGGTCTATATAGTTCTTATGTTTGTTGCATATTTGTATTGTTGCTGTAATATTTTCTGCTATTTCTGTTCCACTGCATGGACCTTAATGGAGCAGCACTAGAAGTCTCCCCTTTATTATAGCTGAAAAGTTGTTAATATGTTGATTTTGTTCCCGGCCCCTTGTAACTTTGTTGAGAAAAGTGCACTACAAATGTAATCATTATTATTATAATCAGGGAGAGCATTCATTGTTTTCCTCCACAGTGATGACATACTGGTTTAACAGATTGATTGTGTGGATGAAGTTAATATGTAGATGGAAAGACTGAACCAGAGTCCTTTACCAGGCTTTAGTGACTGGATGTGTGAACAAAGTGAATGTTTGCAAAAATGAATAAAGTTTTTTCCAAGAATAAATGACATATTTCTTGTGTATTCATTTCAGGAAGTCTATGAAAGCTGCTAGAGAAAATGTGAAACTAATATGACAGTATAACTGAGGCCATTTCCCCCTAAAACACAACAAAGTGCAGTCTTAATGTTTAGAGCAGATGTGGAATCAAAAGTCAAATGAAGCAGCAGTGTTACCAAAGAAGAAACACTAGTGAAGATGGAAAGAATGAAGGACAATCCTGTTGTTAATGGAACTGGTTAAATGTATGAATGAAGTGAATGTTTAGATGGAAAGACTGAAGGACAGTGTGAATGGATAACATTTACCAATCAATCTCTATCCTTGTAACTTTCTTCACTGAAACAGCTTTGTCATGGAGGACTAAGCTGGCAACCTCCCACTTTTCAATTTGTTGCTTTTTACAAGCAACATTGTCTTTGTGCACTTGTTCAATAAACAGGTTTTCTTCCATCCAATTCATCTGATCATTTCCAGGTCAAGTTTGGGAATCGCATAAAATGTGTGAAAAAATGTTGTTCAGTCACACATATGAGTGATGTCATGTGACACATATGAGCACAGATTTGATGCAGGTTATTTTATAAATCAAGGTCCTTGCCTCCTTCCTTTGATCACATCACACATCACATCGCACATCATGGAAGTAAACCAGGAAGAAAAAAACTTTTTTGGCGTATGCGCTGGGTGAGCAGCTTACGTTCAAATGAATGGGCGGCCATTTTTCCGTTCAGCCTCCAGTTAATATAGAACCTCCTTGGTATGATCTCCCGGGAGAAGGAAGGCTCGACTTATGGCACAAAGGAAGTGCGTCATCCATTGCGCAACCAACAGAGGTCCGGTAGCTATCCCCAGTAAAAAAAAAAAAAAAAAAAAGAAAAAAGGTAGCTATCCCCAGTAGCGGAAATGGCGGACGGTGGAACAACCGCAGTGACAGTGGAAACACTACCCTCTATCATAGCACTGAGATCGGGGTCTCTAGTTCAAATTGGGATTGTTTCTTGCTTTGGACAGTAACTTAGTAGTTTGGACAGTAGCAGGCTGCTGGTGGTAGCATTAGGCATGTTGCTAACGTTTCTGGCTGCTAGCGGTAGCGTTAGCCGCTAGCAGCCAGAAAACGAACCAGGAGCTACAAGGAAGCAGGACCAGCCAGAAACATACATCTATGTTTGTTTCTAGAACAAACATAGTTAGATGTTTGTTTCTGGCTGCTAGCGTTAGCTATCGTAGCTAGCGTTAGCAATGTTGCTAACGCTAACGCTAGCAGCCAGAAACAAACAAATGATCCATTGTCCGTTTGATAATCTAAACAACGAATACGTTTTCTTGCAGTGGCCTTTCTAAAATGAGCAGTGGTGAAAGTTACTATATTGTGTTGATCAAGGAGTTGATAAGCAGACAGATGGTTTGTTCTATTGCACAGAGCTAGGCTCTAACAGAAAGCGATCCAGTTGTCTTTGCAACAGCAGCGCAAACAACAATACTATGGAATCAGATTTGTGCCAATAGAATCAAACAAAACTTCTTAAATATCAACAAAAATAAGAATTTGAGAGAGAATAAAACTCACTGAAGCAAAAAAATCTCATCTCAAAAGTAAAACTTATAACTTGAAAACAAATTATTGGTGTGCTTTTGTTTACAGTTCCCTCTGTTTCTTTCTCACTGATCAGACTTTTGCAATCACTGTCGGCTTTGCGGTTACACTGCCAGCTCTCTCGTTTGCACTGCCTGACTTTTTGTTTGCAGTTCTGATACAAACCTCTCGCGTGAGCGGGTTGTTTCAGGGGTGCGTCCCCATTGGCTAATGAGTTTTTGAGCGACAGCTCAGTGCCCCGGATGTTTCAGACTACAACATAAACAGCAGCACCGGGCATTCCGCTAGCTAACTTACTGGATTAATTCCTACATAAACTGTAAGTATTGATCATATATGTTGTCTGTGCAGTACTAGACGTTTTGTTGTTTTGTTGTGTCAAGTTAGAAATAAAGCTAAGCTTTTCTATGCAAGTTAGCTTTCACCTAATTAACGTTAGCTAACTTGCTACCTATAATGATTGCTAGCTAAGTAGCTAAGGCTACATCCACACAATTAGCTGATACTTAGCCTGATCAGCCACCGTCAGTAATCAATACAAACACACATTATTAAACCATTAAACACATACATGTATACTCCTGTATACTCATATACATACATATGAAATGTTTGCACATGCATAGGTTAAACACTCAGACATGAATGTGTAATTTAAAAGTATAGCTATATGTATACTATAGTACACAATTATCTTGATTGTTCAAAACAGCCTTGAATTACCCTGATTACGTTGGCTTTGTGGAACCAATTAATTCAAAATTGATTTGTTAGAGGTAACTAGTCAGTATTTCCCACTTTTAGCCTCCTTTGTGGAATACCCCTCTGGTTTAGTTTGAACTTAATGTAGAGCATTTTCAATGTGAGATGGTTCATACATTGGCCAGACAGCAATGACTTGGTAACATCTTTTTCACCTGTGCACTGTAGTAAGTGCTTCACAAATGAATGTTTTCACCATGTCATGTAATCATCATGATGTTGATGTTTGTATGCAAACTGTTCTCTGTAAGACACTAAGCCTCAGATACTTACTGAACTTTCTTCTGTTACAGAAACTCCTGCTCTTCAGGAACATGACACTTCTCTGGAAAATGCTCCCAGTGTTTGTGCAAAGAGAAATTAACTTATTTATGCTGTGTTCTGGCCTTTTCACTAGTAAATTGCTATGTATTCAGACATAGTGTTGTTCATAGTGTATACAATTTACTTATTTGGGTACTCATCAAAGACGGTTGTAAGGTATGATACAAGCATCCCCATCTTTTTTTTTTATCTCACTTTCAGCACATCAAGCGAGGCAGTTTTATATGCTCCGGTGGCATGTTTTTTGTTTAAGATCACTTTTTGTTGTTTGTGATCCTTTCTGATGATAAATCTTTTAACAAACCAGGAGCTTGGTTCATATAATGGAAGTAAGCATGTTCACTTTGTTACAGTAACACCTACAGTAGATGTCTTCCCCTTGCTGAATCTTACCTTGTACTGACAAATTACAGCTGCCCTCTATGGACTGGAGCTATTACAAATTAGTGTTTCAGTCCATAGATGATTGGTCTTATTTGTATCTGAGACTATCTAGTAATGCTTAATATGGCTTAGAATGTTTAGCCCATTGTAACACTTTTATTTTGAAATAAATGTGTATTACTTTACATTACATATAACAAATTGTCTTATCTGTCATCATCACATTGTAGTGAACTGCCCTCAAATTACTTTTCTCCATCTTACCTTGGTTATTACAGCAGCATTTCCAACATCTAATTACATGTTTTTCAAGTCACAAATATCATTATTGTGTTACTAACAGCGTTTTTAATTATACAAGCCAGTGTTACAAGAATATATACTGATACATTTTTGAATGTCTTCTTTGTGAGTACTTTCTGACAATATTGACTAAAGCCACATATCTAGACCACATAGTCCAAGTTAATGAACATGCTGTTGCCTCAATGTAGAGATAGTATTGCTTGTAGTCATTATTATGATGCTGCACACCCTGATTTAAGATTCAACTACACTGGATCAAAGGTGAGTCGCCTCACAACATGTGGCCATGACATAAATATCAAATTCTCTGATCAAATGGAGTCCTGTGTAAACCGTGTATTAAGACAGGTTTGCATTATGCAACTCAAATGCAAGTTTTGCTAGTGAAAAAAATCTGTTAAATTCTATTATCATTGGCAATATTTTGGGTTTGTTTGGTGTCAGCTCCAGGCCTGCTGCGTCTCCTTGGTGCAGCCGGAGGTGTTTTCTGTGTCAGTGGGAGCACAAAAGGTCAGGCAGGCAGGAGGAGGAGGGGAGGTGCTGCTACAGGTGCAGCAGGACTGTCCTGACCAACTCCACTGGAACACACAGGCTGATGAGACAGCAGCCATCCAGAGACAAGTACTGGAGGAGAGGGAGAGAAGAAGAGAGAGCGATAAGGGGACAGGAGGAGTATGTTGAGGGACAGAATGGAGCAAAATAGAGAGGAGAGGGCACAATTAAATTTATGTAACAACATATCAGAGGTGTATTAGTATGCTGATTCCTGTAGTCTGTTCCGCAAACTTTAAATAATGCTAAAATTCGGTAGCTTGGACAAACCAACCACACAAACTACACCAGAGAGCAAATCATACATTTATTTTGCTTGCTTTTGTTCAGTTCTTAACTTGGATCATAGGTGCAAACTTGTAGCGTTAGTGACATTGTGATGTATTAGCTGGATCATAACCTGTTATAATAGACCATATACTGGCCTACCTGGGACTGCATCGTAGGTCTGTTCGGGTCCTGCTCAGGTCCCACAAGGTTACATTTTTCTACAGAGAGAAGAAGATGACAGTTAAGATAACAATGGACAGCTCCATTGGCTAATGCCTCACTCAGCCTCCACTGATTCCCATGGCAAACAAATTTTTTTTTTTTTTAATAATTTTTTTTTTTTTTAAACATCTCTTTATTGAATTTTCAAAAGGTTCTGGTATACATAATACAAGATCATCATATAATATACAAAATATAAAACTGCCCTCCCCTTTCCCAACCCCCTGATCTCTCCTACTCATCCTCCCAATCCACCCCACCACCCAGTCCTACCCCCAGTCCCATCCCAGTGGGCTACAACTGTCCACTACTGACTAAAAAAAATAATAATAACAATGGCAATAATAAAGGAAATTACACAAAGATGTATAACTAGAGAGAAAAAAAAGAAAGAGAATGGAATCATACATACAGCTACACACAGTGATCCACACGTTCTTGCATTACTACATAAAGAGAGCACTATGAGTCATTCCAATTTGATATCCCAGTAACAGTAGTGAAATAAGATATAAATGGGGTCCACGTTTTCCTGAACTCAGCCTTTTTCCCCCTTAGGGTAAATTTAATCTTTTCTAGTTTTAAATGGAACATAACGTCCTTCAGCCACCTGGCATGGGAAGGGGGTTTAGGATCTTTCCAGTTAAACAGGATAATTCGGCGAGCTAGCAAGCAAGTAAAGGCAACTACATTATAAATATGTCTTGACCAGGTAGCATTCTCTGGTTTCACACTAAAAATGGCGGTCAGAGGATCTGGTTCAATTAATATGTTATAGGCTTCACTCAGGGATTTAAAAATTGAATCCCAAAATGCATGCAGACAAAGGCATGACCAAAACATGTGAATTAAAGTGGCCAGTGCAGATTTACATTTATCACAGGTGGGGTCCAGATTTGGGTAAATTTTAGCTAATTTGGCTTTTGTAAAGTGGATACGATGCACAATCTTAAATTGTATGAGCCCATGTCTGCTGCAAGGAGATGAAGCATGTATCTGCTCGAGAATTGCATTCCAAGTCTCGTTTAGAAGTGGAGGGCCTAAGTCCTGTTCCCATTGTGTTCTAAGTATATCAAATTAGGGTGCTTTTTAACAAAAGCTATAATTGCATGCACTTACATATCTAACCAGAAATGAAAACAGGTGTGTGCCCGTTCAGGCACACGCATGTACACAGTAGGCTACATCCACAAAATCCAAAATGTAAAGTTTGTACGGAAATACAGTTTATCTTTAGGGATTATTTGATGCCGAGTTGACAAGAGGACTGTCTACATATGACGCCTTTTATCTTGTGTTTCTAGAGTTATGTGATTTTACGGACACGTAAGGAATTTATAATATAAGTATGATAAGGTTGTCTGACGTTGACTGCTGTTAGTTATTGGTTTGATTAATGGTTTAATAATGTGTGTTTGTATTGATTACTGACGGTGGCTGATCAGGCTAAGTATCAGCTAATTGTGTGGATGTAGCCTTAGCTACTTAGCTAGCAATCATTATAGGTAGCAAGTTAGCTAATGTTAATTAGGTGAAAGCTAACTTACATAGCAAAGCTTAGCTTTATTTCTAACTTGACACAACAAAACAACAAAACGTCTAGTACAGCACAGACAACATATATGATCAATACTTACAGTTTATGTAGGAATTAATCCAGTAAGTTAGCTAGCGGAATACCCGGTGCTGCTGTTTATGGTGTAGTCCGAAACATCCGGGGCACTGAGCTGTCGCTCAAAAACTCATTAGCCAATGGGGACGCACCCCTGAAACAACCCGCTCACGCGAGAGGTTTGTATCAGAACTGCAAACAAAAAGTCAGGCAGTGCAAACGAGAGAGCTGGCAGCGTAACCGCAAAGCCGACAGTGATTGCAAAAGTCTGATCAGTGAGAAAGAAGCAGAGGGAACTGTAAACAAAAGCACACCAATAATTTGTTTTCAAGTTATAAGTTTTACTTTTGAGATGAGATTTTTTTGCTTCAGTGAGTTTTATTCTCTCTCAAATTCTTATTTTTGTTTGATATTTAAGAAGTTTTGTTTGATTCTATTGGCACAAATCTGATTCCATACAATACCACTTGGAAACGCTAGAGGGGGACAACAGGGGGAAAGTTGAAAAGTTGTCTGTATCCACTTTAAAAGTATAGTAAAAATTTGTCCAGAGTGCATGAACACATGATCCAAAAAAAAATCTTTCCCTTAAAACACAAACAATATTGCCCTCTTAATAGATAAGAAATTCTTTCACACTTCAGTGGTCCCACTGAGTGTATTTCTGTATCCCAAAACATTTTACACAATTCAAAATTAGCTATAGAGAAATCTGTAAAGTGCACACGGCTTAAGGTTTGCAAGGCATGATCAGACAGATTATGTTTTATCCCATAAGGAAACAATTTGTTTAAGCTTTCACTTATTTGTGACACATTCATTATTCACACAATATTATCTTCTTCTTCAAAACTGTCCACCCCCTGATAGGGAGGAATCCAATCCGGAATTGGGCACAAGTCTGGGGAATATGCAGAAAATTCATCTATTTGAGATATGCGTGTGTATTGTCCAATTGTTTTCAGAAGCAGTCCTTTGACAAAAGGAAAGATGCAACATCCTAGTATGGCCAAGAGGAGGAACCCTATACCTATGCCCACTTTGGCCAGGAGGGCTCCCCATTTGCCAAACGTGCCCTCGAACCAGTCCGGGTCCTACCTACCGTTTCCGGCATTTTCTTTCAATTCGACCGCCAAAGTTTCCAACTTCGTCATGGCTTTGGTGAAGGAGCCATCGGGTGCAGTGTTATTAGGAATGAACGTGCAACAGGTATCACCGAACATGGTGCAAACCCCACCCTTCTCTGCTAGCAACATGTCTAAGGCCATTCTATTCTGCCATGCCATTTGGGATGTGGCATGTGTTTGCTCACCTAGGGGGGTCAGTGCATCTCGTGTGTAATTAACAAATCTATACTGATTAAAATAAATGTAATTTATCCAATCCACATTCTTATTAATGGTGCACCACAAACACAAGACAGACTCAAACCCTTTGTTTAGATGGAGATGGGAGGAGGCAGGTTAGTTCTGCTGGGTCCCTTGTCAGGGCCCCAGGGGAAACCGGAGAATATGGAGGGGGTTGAATCTTTTCTTGGTCACCGTAGAAAGGGTTGAGGCTGGGATACACCCTCGTCTGAGTTGGTTCAACACCTCCTGTCGTCCCGCTGGTTCCTCCGGCGGTGGCGGTGGTGGCTGGGTCCGCGGCGGAGTTGGGTCAAGGTCGGGATCTGCATACTTCAGACGCTGAGACAGTTTAGTTTGACCTTTCCTTGCCTCAGTTTTCTGTCCCTGGCCACAGCTTCATTATGCCATTCCATAAATGCCTTCCAATCAGCTTTAAACGACTGGTGAGTCTTTTGGTTTTTCTTAGACATATTATTATGAGTATGAGTACTTTCCTGTTCCCTTTGTTCTAACATTTTCTTCAACTGTATTATCTGTCTCACACTGAAACTTCACCCTGGGGGAAAACCACACTCTTTCACCCATAACGCCAACTGTCCACAACTGCCCGGAAAATACTTTTCCATAAACTGGGCATTTGGACCATTTGTATTCTTTCTCTCTTCCTCCTGGACGTCCCTTAATTTTTTACTATTATTGGATCCCATTTTGTCTTTTAAATTTGTGGTCTCCTGACCTACCAGTACTGTTAGATTTTCATCTAATGGTCTCCTGACCTACTGGTGTTGGGTGGCCCTAATTCACCCCTCGGTATATACCCAGATTCTCTAGCGGTCTCCTGACCTGCCCTAGTAACTCGTCAGTTATACACCCTGTGCAAGAATCTTCCTTTCAGTGTTTTCCTAATTTAACACACTTCCTCAGCTGACCTTACCAGAAATGACAATGTGCCGTGCCTCTCCTTCCACCAAAGGTTCAGGATAACTGCGGTGTCACGGCTCTGTCCTCAGGCTTCATGTTCCCCTTCTCCACTCTGTTTGTCAGAGGAGGTTGGGTGACCGGGACTCTAACCCCGACTGTGCGCACAGCTTCCTCCGTCAGCACTCCAGGTCCAGGTGGATTCACTCGAGTTATCCTGCCGACAACGCCAAGTTTGTTGTTGCTCTCCTTTATTGCAGAATTTCCACAACATTATCTATCTAAAATCTCCAAATAATTGTATAATTCTTTATAATTTGAAATAATTATACTTTCTTTTCCCGAGTGAAGGGAAGTGACCTCAGCATAGGATGTGTTGCCATAAGCATTACACTGTGTGAGTCAGTGAACAGAGAGGCACCAACAAGCCATGCTGTTGTTTTATTTAATGGCTTTTTCAACTTTATTGGATCGTCTACAGTGGAGAGAGACAGGGGAATGACCTGTAACAGTCTGTCAGTCAGTTTGAATAAATGTGAGGATGAGCCTCTCCTCTCTGCAGTAAAATGACCAGCTTCATCTGCATCTGCTAATGCATCTCCACAGTGTTCATCTTGTTGTCCTTGTTTTTAGCTGTATATTTATTCTGTGTAAGTACATTGAGAGCAACGAAAAAACCAGAGTTAAATTCCTTGTATGTGTACATACTTGGCCAATAAAGCTGATTCTGATTCTGATATCTGTGTATCATGTGTCTGCTTGGCTGGCAGCCACTAATGGATTGTAGTGACAATCGTTTACCCACTTTTTTATTTGTTAGTTTACCACCTTTCTAGACTGGCATACATCTATATGAATTCATTAATAAATTCAGAGTTTACATTACAGAGTTAAACTCAAAAGTTATATGAAGATAAGGTCTTTGAATGGAAAAAAAATAATAAATTAATGATTTCTGAAAATATGTTTGATTTTTGTTTTTTTCGGTGGTTGTTTGCCATATGATGATCCTTTGTACTTACCACTACATCACTGTATACAGCAGTGTGTATTCCAAATATGTATATAAACATAAAGTTATGTTGGTGAATGTGAATGTGTATTCTGTGTCCTGTAGACAGTGAAGTGAACATCATTTAGTCAGAGTTCGGGAGGGATACAGCTAGTACATTGAGAAATGAAGTGAGGCCACCTAGTGGACAGAAAGGAAAAGGCTTTGAGGTTTGAGCATGAATTTAGTGCTGGTGTGAGCCTGCAGCTAAAATATGATGATACTGCCCCCTTGTGGCTTTCCTACAACATTACTGTCTGTCTTTAACATGACAACATGGAAAATGATAAAATGAAAGCCTGTGCTGAAGCAGACATTCCCAGACATAAAGTCCAAGGAAGAGCTGCTGTACTAGTGTGAAGTGATGAAGGAATATCTCACACTTGTGAAGAAAAACGTTGTGTTTTTGTTGCAAAGCAGTGAATTAGCAACCACCATTTCAATGTGATTTCATGTAGTTCAACTTTCTGAACAAAAACCACCATAATGTCTCCAAGAAGGTCCTTTTTTAGGATCAACAATACATTTATATGATACCGGATAAACATTAGCCTTCAGTAAGTAAGTAAACAAATGCACAAGGACAGAACACAGGCAGCGTAGTTTCTTAAAGAGACAGTAACAATTACTGCAATACCTAGCCTATATGCACTGTAACTGACTTTATTTTCTTTATCAGATTCGTTTTGATTACAACCGTCGGCCTACATCTCTTTTCAGGAACTCATTCTAATTCATTGGCTCTTGTGTTTCTTATTTGATGAAGCCATAGCACTGTGTGTTGTTGCAAGGGAGTTTGTTAAAGTGACAGTAACGATTACTGCAATACCTAGCCTATATGAACAATACATTGTGTTTCAAAGATTAAATTATTATAAACATTCAAAAATAAAGTAAAAGATGAGGAGAGATTAGAGATAAAAAAAACATTTATTTTGAAAAAGCTTCTTTATTTGTGCTATTAACTAAGAGTAACAATCTAAACCTTCCCAAGAAATCAATATAATTTAATCTCTCAAGTAGCAAATGCAGTGGATTTACCTGGAGAAAAACTGATGTGGTTCTCAGTGTGTACCCCACTGAGAACCCAGTATTATATTATGTAGCTTCTCTCTCACAGACACACACACACACACACACACAACATTTGTGTACTAGCCTATACATACAGGAACACATAAAACTGAAGCAAATGAAGCAAAACCTGATAACCTTTAAGTAAAAACACACAACCACCATTTGACACACTCTCCACACACTCAGCAAACGCCCACGCATGAGAGAGAGAGAGAGAGAGAGAGAGAGAGAGAGAGAAAGAGAGAGAGCAAAAGTTGTGTGCTTTTTTAATATCCCATTGAGATCACTGACCCCAAGTTTAACTATTCCATTTTTATTTGTCATAATCTTCACTTCATATTGTAAACAAGGGCTAAACACACGCTGCCTCTTCAAAACCGCTCCTCTTCCTGGAATCAAGCAAACCCCGATAACCCCTCCCTTTACTTCCTGGAGTCAAATACAGCCAGTTCCATTCTGCCCACATATTTCCTGTTCCCTCCCCTTTCACAGATCTGCCAGTTTAAAGATGGGTGTAAAGAGCATGTTGTGAAGTGCAAGAGCTGACAAGCCCATTCACTGCAGATCAGCACATGAACATGAAGAAAAGGAACAGAGGTTTGGTTTGGATCAGAGCCCAACTTCCTTCTGATGAGAGAAAGTGAAACTATCTGACACTCACTGTCACTGAGAAGTGAAATGGCGCAGCGAGGAATTCAGCTGGACGGGGCAAAACTCTGCTGTTCCATCTGTCTGGATCTACTGAAGGATCCGGTGACTATTCCCTGTGGGCACAGCTACTGCATGAGCTGTATTAAAAGCTGCTGGGATGAAGAGGATCAGAAGAAAATCCACAGCTGCCCCCAGTGCAGACAGACCTTCACACCAAGGCCTGTCCTGGTGAAAAACACCATGTTAGCAGAGTTGGTGGAGGAACTGAGGAAGACAGGACTTCAAGCTGCTCCTCCTGATCTCTGCTATGCCGGACCTGGAGATGTGGCCTGTGATGTCTGCACTGGGAGAAAGCTGAAAGCCCTCAAGTCCTGTCTGGTGTGTCTGGTCTCTTACTGTGAGCAGCACCTCCAGCCTCACTATGATGTAGCTCCATTAAAGAAACACAAGCTGGTGGAAGCCACCGTAAAGCTTCAGGAGAACATCTGCTCTCGTCATGACAAGGTGATGAAGGTTTTCTGCCGTACTCAGCAGTGTATCTGTCTTCTCTGCTCCATGGATGAACATGAAGGCCACGACACAGTCTCAGCTGCAGCAGAACGGACCGAGAGGCAGAAAGAGCTCGGGGTGAGTCGGCAACAAATCCAGCAGAGAATCCAGGACAGAGAGAAAGACGTGAAGGTGCTTCAACAGCAGGCGGAGGCTATCAATCGCTCTGCTGATAAAGCGGTGGAGGACAGTGAGAAGATCTTCACTGAGCTGGTCCGGTTCATTGGGAAGAGAAGCTCCGATGTGAAGGAGCGGATCAGATCCCGGCAGAAAGAGGAAGCGAGTCGGGCCGAAGAACTTCAGGAGAAGCTGAAGCGGGAGATCGCTGAGCTGAGGAGGAAAGACGCTGAGCTGGAGCAGCTCTCACACACAGAGGATCACATCCATTTTCTACACAGTTACCCCTCGCTGTCACGTCTCAGTGAATCTACAGACTCACCCGGCACCAATATCCGTCCTCTGCGCTACTTTGAGGATGTGACTGCAGCTGTGTCAGAGGCCAGAGATAAACTACAGGGCATTCTTACAGAGGAATGGCCTAAGATCTCATGGACAGTGACTGAAGTGGATGTTTTACTGCCACAACCAGAGCCCAAGACCAGAGCTGAATTCTTACAATATTCACATCAAATCACACTGGATCCAAACACAGCAGACACACGGCTGTCATTGTCTGATGGGAACAGAAAAGCAACATTAATGAGAGAAGACCAGTTATATTCTAGTCACTCAGACAGATTCATTAACTGCGGTCAGGTCCTGAGTAGAGAGAGTCTGACTGGACGTTGTTACTGGGAGGTGGAGTGGAGTGGGAGGGGAGTTTCAGTAGCAGTCGCATATAAAGACATTAGCAGAACATGGAATGCAAGTCAATTTGGATACAATGACAAGTCTTGGGCATTAGATTATTACAACAATAGTTATCAATTCATACATAACAAGATCAAAACTTCCATCCCAGGCCCTCTGTCCTCCAGAGTAGGAGTGTACCTGGATCACAGAGCAGGTATTCTGTCCTTCTACAGAGTCTCTGAAACCATGACTCTCCTCCACAGAGTCCAGACCACATTCACTCAGCCTCTCCATCCTGGATTTAGGCTTTATTATTATGGAGCCACTGCTGAGTTGTGTAAGCGCAAGTAGACAGGAGTGATTAAAGCAGCAATGTGTGAGATTCTGGTTTTTACGTTTTTTTATATTATTTTTTGTCTCCATCTTTGTTGCTCAGCGCTGATTCCTTTGGTGTTTTTGCACTGCACTTCCCACTTCCCACCTGTCAATCAAACAGTGTGGGCGGGACTGTCATGTCTTTTTCCTTGGATTTTCTGTTGACACAGTTTGAGTTTTTGTAGGTGGCACTCTTTTCTTTTTCTTTCCTTTTCTTTGTGTTATATCAGTCGGTGATAGAGAGTATCCAAACTGACATTTATTCATATGAAAACATAAACTGTTGTGTGGTCTATATAGTCCTTATGTCTGTTGTATATTTGTATTGTTGCTGTAATATTTTCTGCTATTTCTGTTCCACTGCATGGGCCTTAATGGAGCAGCACTAGGAGTCTCCCCTTTATTATAGCTGAATAGTTGTTAACATGTTGAATTTGTTCCCGGCCCCTTGTAACTTTGTTGAGAAAAGTGAACTACAAATGTAATCATTATTATTATAATCAATAGGGAGAGCATTCATTGTTTTCCTCCACAGTGATGAAATATTGGTTTAACAGATTGATTGTGTGGATGAAGTTAATATGTAGATGGAAAGACTGAACCAGAGTCCTTTACCAGGCTTTAGTGATTGTGCATGTGTGAACAAAGTGAATGTTTGCAAAAATGAATAAAGTTTTTTCCAGGAAGCCTATGAGTTTTTCTGCTAGAGAAATTGTGAAACTAATATGACAGTATAACTGAGGTGATTTTCCCCCTAAAACACAACAAAGTGCAGTCCTAAAGGTACTGTTTGTAAGATTCAGAAAATGCTTGTAATTAGTGACACCTGTGGCCGTTAAGGTAACTGCAGTCAGCATCCTGTTGCTCGTGCTCGCGCATGTGCCCGCACTCCGTAGGCGCGAGCGAGCATCCTGTGTATCGGCCAAAACAGTGACCACATGAACGTGATGGACCGGCATCATGTTGATAGATGAGGAAGCAGTTTCTTTTTTTTTTTTTTTACTTGCATTCAAATGTCAGTCACATTTGCTGATCGCCATGGTGGCACAGAGAAAAAAGTACGACCTGAAATTCAAGCTGTCAGTTGTCAAATTTGCTGAACAAAACTCAGGAGAAGCAGCAGCAAGACATTTCTCTGTTGATCTTTTCTAAGGTAGGCTACCGTTATTTTGATACAGGGCTCTCTCTCTCTCTCTCCCTCTCTCTCTCTGTGCTTTAGAACGTAACCGCTGTGAAACAATCAGAAAATAATGTTTTATTTCTCTGATTCACCGGCTTTCTCGCTACTACCGCTCCCTCTCTTCATTCACTTTCTAGCTCGCTCGACCATCTCTCTCTCTCTCTCTAGCTCGCTCTACCATCTCTCTCTCAATTCAATTCAATTCAATGTGCTTTATTGGCATGAAAGTTCACAGACAATATTGCCAAAGCATCAAGATGAATATCAGTCTAGGTGTGTGTGTGTGTGTGTGTGTGTGTGTGTGTGAGTCAGTGCCTGGACAGAGGAACTGGGTTGCTGCGTGTTCAGCTCCCGTACCCAGAGCCTCCATCACAGAGTGAGGATCAGTAAACTATGTGAAGGAATTAATGTTTGTTGGTAACAAGGGTTACACACATTTTATATGCAGTACACAATAACATTCAAAGAGAAAAATAAATAAAATAAAATAAAAGTGTATTGGTCACTCACTGTTCCTCAGGTTGTGGCAAGTTTCTACAAACTGAGCCGCTAGGTCTGCTGTGTTTCCCTCTCCTAGTAGAAGTCGCAGCTTTGATTGATCATCAAGCTCTCTGAAGTGGGAGACTTGGGAGTTGAACTTGTTAAAGTAGATTTCTCTGGCTGATTTGAATTTTTCACATTTTAGGAGGAAGTGCATCTCCGTCTCGACCTCACCTGTCGAACAGTGACCACATGTTCTGTTGTCTTTTGGTTGCCATGATTTCTTATGTCTTCCTGATTGCCAATTGGTGGTCACTGAGCCTGTATCTGGTGAGGATCTGTCTCTGTTTCCTATCTCTGACAGTAGAGAGATATTCTGCCAATTTATATTCTCTGTTTAGGGTCAGATAACATTCTAATCTACTTTGGCTTTTAGTTTCTTTATTCCAATGTTCCAAATAGGTTTCTTTGTATTGCTTAATAATTTGGTTAACTCAAATTGGTGTTTGGAAAGCAGTGTTTGTGTGAGCCTGGTCTGGGTTTCTCTGTGCAGGAGCAGTTTGTCTCAGCACCAACTGACACAGCGGACTCTGTTGTGGGTTCAGCTCTTGGGTTTGAAAGGCTTTAAAGTGGAGGCTCTCTTTAGGGCTAGATCTTAGGTGGTTCCAAAATTTTAGTGCCTGTTTGTGGATGTTAATTGCTAATGGATATCTACCTAGTTCTGCTCTACATGCATTTGTAGGTGTTTTCCTTTGAATATGGAGGACGTTGCGGCAGAATTCTGCATGTAAGGCTTTTGTTGGGTGTTTGTCCCATTGAGTGTAGCTGTGATGACTGAGTGGACCCCATACTTCACTACCATAAAGCACAATAGGCTTGATCACACTGTCAAATATTTTAAGCCAGATTTTAATCGGAATTTGGATATTATAAAGTTTTGTTTTTATTGCATAAAGGGCTCTTCGAGCTTTTTCTTTTAGTGCATTCACTGCCAAGCTGAAACTCCCTGAGGCTGTAATTGTAAGACCGAGGTAGGTGTAGCTCATGGTGTGGTCTATAGTGGTACTTCCTATGGTAAACTGGTGTCTGGTCTCCTGACACCTGGGCTTCTTTTGGAAGATCATGATATTGGTTTTCTTTAGATTTACTGCCAGGGCCCAGTTGTGGCAGTATTCTTGTAGCACGTCTAATTGTTGCTGGAGCCCTTGTTTTGTTGGAGACAGCAAAACCAAATCATCTGCATAAAACAGGCATTTAACTTCTCTGTCTAGGAGAAAAAGACCTGGAGCTGCACTTTGGTCCAACTGTACTGCCAGTTCATTTATATAGATATTAAACAGTGTTGGACTCAGGTTGCATCCTTGGCGGACGCCTCGTCTTTGGGTGAAGAATTTGGTACGTTTGTTTCCAATTTTGATACTGCATTTGTTTTCTAAGTACATTGATTTAATAATATCATAGATCTTTCCCCCTATACCACACTTAAGAAGTCTGTAATAGAGTCCATCTTGCCAGATAGAATCAAACGCTTTTTTGAAATCAATGAAACAAGTGAATATTTGTCCATTTTTCGTTCGGTGTACATGTGTTTGAATGAGCGTGTGGAGGGTATATATATGATCTGTGGTCCGATGTTTGGGGATAAAGCCAATTTGATTTTTACTGATTACATTATGTTGGTCAAGGAAATTTAGTATTCTTTTATTTAGGATACTACAGAGTAATTTCCCCAGGCAGCTACTGACACAGATCCCACGGTAGTTATTGGGGTCCATTTTGTCCCCAGATTTATAGATGGGAGAAATCAGGCCTTGAGACCAGGTGTCAGGAAAACAGCCAGAACACAGTATGATGTTGAATAGCTTTAGCACCACATCTTGCAGTTCAGGAGTGCTATTTTTGAGCATTTCATTTCTAATTCTGTCTGGTCCGCAGGCTTTTTTTGTTTGGAGACATTTAATATTTTTGGCCAATTCTTCCTGTGTAATTGGGAAGTCCAGTGGGTTTTGGTTGTTTTTAATTGTTGATTCTAATATTTGGAGTTTTTCTTTGATGAGATATTGACTCATTTTATTTAGTGGGACATCTTTATAGAGATTTTCAAAATGATTTATCCAGATGTCAGCATCTTGAATAGGTGATGCTTGCGGTTTTGTGGTGCCCAAGCTATTCCACATTTCCCAAAATTGATTTTGATCTAAGGCATTTTCAATTTCCTCCAATCGTTTGTTGTTGTAATTTAGTTTTTTCTTCCTAATTGTGGAAGAAAAAATCTCTCTCTCTCTCTCTCTCTCTCTCTCGGGCTATTAATTGAAGTTATATGTAGGTTAAGTATGTTTTCAGTGCTGTGTTTTTGTGAGGAGGAACTGTGACTATGTGTGAACTTTGTCGGGTGATAACGTTACATTGGCTGTATTTATAACATTATAGGTTGGCGTTAGCTTGCTAGCCAGTTTTCATATGTGAAAACAGCAATAGTTTCACCGTGAGGCTCAGCAATGTCGCTATCTGTTATCTGCAATAACGCTAACTGTTAGTGAACTACACAGAATATGTAATGTTATATGTATTCATCATTTCTTGAATGACTGTAGTTCACCTTGCTGTGTCATTACAGCTTACCATTGTTTATTTCACCGTTACTGTAAATCAGCATTGTAGTTCACTGTACAAACGCCAGATCCATGCAGCGTAGCTAAGTTACAGCTAGCTGGCTAAACTTAGCATAGCTTTGTGTACAGTTAGATAACGTTATTTGGCCGCCGCTGCCGCACACGGGAGAAGTTTGCCTTCAGGGCTTTCTGCCAGAAAGCCTTTCTGACAGAAATCCACGGTTATGGTTTAGGTAGGGGTTAGGGTTACCCTAAGGCTTTCTACCAGAAAGCCCTGAAGGCAAACTTGTCCCGTGTGCGCCGCTGCCTTGCATCGCTCTTGGCTAGTAATTAGTAAGTAACATAATTTAGTATCATGGATCACGTTAGCTGGTGAAGTGATTTGGCAAGCTAGCCAACTAACATATCCACTCTCCCAGCGTAACATATCCAAGTATTACGTTACGAGCAAGCAAGCTATAGAAGTAGTGAAGCTGAAGAGACTAGCCACGGGAGCGCGCATAACGTCACATCCGTTGGACTCTCCCGGAAAAAACGGCCCGAGTCCTTCACACAGAATGTAGCTTTACACACTGTTACAGGCAACGGAGAAAGTCGGCTGAGGTCTCATTTTTTAAGTTACGTTACAACCCGTTCACACATTGGCAATAAAAAACTTTGTAAAAGTTACATATAGGACCTTTACTGTTTAGAGCAGATGTGGAATCAAAAGTCAAATGAAGCAGCAGTGTTACCAAAGAAGAAACACTAGTGAAGATGGAAAGAATGAAGGACAATCCTGTTGTTAATGGAACTGGTTAAATGTATGAATGAAGTGAATGTTTAGATGGAAAGACTGAAGGACAGTGTGAATGGATAACATTTACCAATCAACCTCTATCCTTGTAACTTTCTTCACTGAAACAGCTTTGTCATGGAGGACTAAGCTGCAACCTCCCACTTTTCAATCATTTGTTGCTTTTTACAAGCAACATTGTCTTTGTGCACTTGCTCACTTCCACAGGCCTGAAAAGCCTGGAAAACCATGAAGAATTAATCTGATCATTTCCAGGTCAAGTTTGGGAATCGCATAGAATGTGAAGATTTTGTTCAGTCATACATATGAGTGATATGTCATGTGACACATATGAGCACAGATTTGGTGCAGGTTATTTTATAAATCAAGGTCCTTGCCTCCTTCCTTTGATATCTATCTATCTATCTATCTATCTATCTATCTGTTGTGGAAATTCTGCAATAAAGGAGAGCAACAACAAACTTGTCTTTCTGGTTTTATTTTAGCATTTAGAAATGGGCTCAAGAATACAGAGAGCAAAGGTCTCCGCAGCAATGAGCAATGATCTGCTCTCAGCACAGTATATTTATACACCTCAGTGAGCCTGTAAGAAAAGGAACTGCTACAAAGTATAATCTCCTCCAGTCGTGTCATCTGTCTATTTACGCCTCAGACAGTCTAACAGTTTCACACCTACACCTCAATCACAGCTTCCTCCTATCCCTTATCTCTAGACAGCAGACAAGCTGACACTTGGGGAGCGGTGATCTCGTTCAACTGGTTCTGCTCATGCGGACACAACGTGACCTGTCGTGGCCTTGTTGTGGCCTTGTCACACAAGTGATTATACAGACACTTAGTAGTTTTCCACTCTTACATTACAGTACACAGTCGAAGTTGTATTTTTCCAGCACAACTCCCCGCTATGAGCATATAAATGCTCACACAATTATAAAAATACAAATGTATGAAAATATAAAAGTAACGGTGTTAAGAAACCCCAGGTTCTAAGAAACCTCCTCAGATGTATAAGAAATCTGGCATTAAAATATCTGGGGGTTAAGAAACCCTTCTCAGACTAATGTCTGGTATGTTAACACACACAATAATGCATAAATGCTGTTTTTGTTGATACCTGAGTCACTAAGTGTGGCTCCAGCTCTTCTTAGGTCTGTATGAGAGCACCATAACACATCATCATTTAAAAGTATAGTAAAAATGTGTCCAATAAAAAATCTTTCCCTTAAAACACAAACAATATTGCCCTCTTAATAGATAAGAAATTCTTTCACACTTCAGTGGTCCCACTGAGTGTATTTCTGTATCCCAAAACATTTTACACAATTCAAAATTAGCTATAGAGAAATCTGTAAAGCGCACACGGCTTAAGGTTTACAAGGCATGATCAGACAGATTATGTTTTATCCCATAAGGAAATGATTCGTTTAAGCTTTCACTTATTTGTGACACATTCATTATTCACACAATATTATCTTCTTCTTCAAAACTGTCCACCCCCTGATAGGGAGGAATCCAATCCGGAATCGGGCACAAGTCTGGGGAATATGCAGAAAATTCATCTATTTGGGATATGCGTGTGTATTGTCCAATTGTTTTCAGAAGCAGTCCTTTGACAAAAGGAAAGATGCAATATCCTAGTATGGCCAAGAGGAGGAACCCTATACCTATGCCCACTTTGGCCAGGAGGGCTCCCCATTTACCAAACGTGCCCTCGAACCAGTCCGGGTCCTACCTACCGTTTCCGGCATTTTCTTTCAATTCGACCACCAAAGTTTCCAACTTTGTCATGGCTTTGGTGAAGGAGCCATCGGGTGCAGTGTTATTAGGAATGAATGTGCAACAGGTATCACCGAACATGGTGCAAACCCCACCCTTCTCTGCTAGCAACATGTCGAAGGCCATTCTATTCTGCCATGCCATTTGGGATGTGGCATTGTTTGCTTGCGTTTGCTCACCTAGGGCGGTCAGCGCATCTCGTGTGTAATTAACAAATCTCTGATGATTAAAATGAATGTAATTTATCCAATCCACATTCTTATTAACGGTGCACCACAAACACAAGACGGACTCAAACCCTGCTGCCACCTGATTCCTAGCCTTATACTCATCTGGGACTCCTCGGGGAACCCCTATGGAGTCAATCCATATTCTGGGATCCTCCTGGAACGTCCTCCTACACCGTCTACGTGATGTGGGGGTAGGTGAGGCGGGAATCACCTTGGCCGGCATTGTCAGCATGACTCTCACGCAGCGCCCTTTCCATCCCGGGGGTAGAGTGTTGCGGAGTTTTCTTCCACAATACCAGAGCATGTCTGCCACTGTGCGATCTGCCCAGATTAGCGCTTTTGCTGCTGGCACTGAGGTGACGCTGGTGCTGTTCAGTTGATCTTCCAAGATGCCGGTAGTGTCTGTGTGATTCACTAACCATAGGTGAGTGCACTGTCCTGTAAAACTGCCTACGCTGGTGTTGCCTGCTTTAGCCTCATAGCATTCAAACTGGGAGCTATGCAATACCATCAGACTTACTCGTGGTGGCAGTGGGGGGTCCTTCAGGAATTTAAATCCCCACTGCTGACACCCATTGGAGGCTGCCTGTGGATATCGACTGGACCCGTAGTGGTCCAAGCATTGGGCTGCACAGTAGTCAGTTGAGCTGGTATTTTGGTTCTTTAACCAACTGGCGCAGGCAGTGTAATTGTAAGGTGTGGGGGTGAGGAGCAGTGTCACATAGGACTTCAGGCAGACAATACAGGAATAATTGGTATGGCTTCGTGCAGTATATCGGGCATATTGGTACCAGTGGCTATCGGATGTGTTTGTTCTCCTTGCAACTTTCAGTGATCGTCTAGTATGATTGGCTGGATGTGTTATGTGTAGGTGTGTGGAATTGGGGCCTACACGGGATCGGTCTTCCCATGGTCGTTCAAATATGACCAGGATGGGCAAAAGTATCATTATGGACAATAAGAGTAAGCAACCTGTTGTGCCTCTCAAGCTCCATCCTGGGTGTCTGAACGGGTGCCATGGTCTGTTTGTTGGCGCCATCTTATCAGCAGTGTAACCTCTGCTCACCCCAGATAATGTGTTACGTTGTTGATTGTTTGGGAGACGTGTGTTACTGAGTTTGATCTGCGCTTGGTGGAGAGTCTAGGTTAACTCTCTTGCAGTGGCTGGCATGGATCCAGGTAACCCTCTCAGCGATCTTAACTGCCGTCTCCGTGGTCAGCAACACCTGGAATGGTCCGTTCCACCTCTGGGGCCTCCAATTCTTCCGCTTGGAGGTCTTCACCACGACCCAGTCTCCTGGCTTCAGGTCATGTAGAGGTGTAGCGGTGTGCTGTGGTAGGGCGTCCTTAACCTGTCTATGGATAGTAGAAAGCATAGAGGAGAGGTTTGCACAATAGCGTAACATTTCATCTTCACATAGGTCAGTTGTGGGCCCTATCCCCGTGTTGAGAGGTCGAGCGAACAGGATTTCGAAGGGACTTAGCCCACTCCTGTTACGCTGTCTAGCTCTCATTTGCATTAACACTAGGGGTAGTGCCTTTGTCCAATTCAAACCTGTTTCTTCGTAACATTTTGCCAATTTGTTTTTGAGGGTGCCATTCTCTCTTTCTACCGCGCCACCACTCTGTGGGTGGTATGCACATTGTTGTTTCATGTCAATGCCCAAATACTCTCCCACCTGCCTTAAGGCCGTTTTCACAAAATGTGTCCCGTTGTCGCTACTGATTTTTACTGGTATTCCCCATCGTGGAATAATTTCCCTTATTAGGGCCTTTGCTACGGCTCCAGCATCTGCTTTTGATGTAGGGAATGCTTCCACCCATTTTGAGAACATGTGCACTATTACCAGACGATATTTCTTTCCTTCACTTGGTGTGACTTCAATGAAATCCATTTGAAGGTGATCAAATGGCTTGTCTGGCGGTGGATGTGCGCTGGGAGGCATTTGCTGTCCTCTCCCAGCGTTGCTTTTAGTACAGATTACACATTGTTTACAAAATTTTTGTGAGTAATTTGTGAAGCCTTTTGTGTACCAGTATCTACTTAATTCCTGATACATCCCCGCTTTTGACAAAGGATCTTTACCATGTGTCAACTTAGCATAGAAAGTGAATAAGTATTTAGGCAGATATGGTTTGTCATCAGGGCCATACCATACCTTATCTTTCTGTGCACACCCACTCTTTTCCCACAGAGCGACTTCCTCTTTTGATGCTATGCTTTGCAGTTCCTGTAAGTCAGCGACTGGTGTTACAGGCAGCTCTGACTCGGCTAAGCAAATGGTTGTTATCTGCTGTGTGGCTGCTGCCTTGGCGGCTGCATCTGCCCTTGCGTTTCCCTGTGAAACAGAGTCTGTTCGGTTAGTGTGAGCCTCACACTTGCATACTGCAACTTGTGCAGGCAACTGGATAGCTTCAAGCAATTCAGACACTAGTTTGTGATGCGCAGTTGGTTTTCCTGTGGATGTTAAGTATTTTCTGTGTTTCCACAATGTGCCAAAATCATGCACTACTCCAAAGGCATAACGACTATCAGTATAGATGTTAACTATTTTGCCCTTAGCCAACACATTGGCTCTTGTTATGGCCACTAGTTCGGCTGCTTGTGCCGAGTAATTGCCAGGCAGTGGTTCTGCCTCCATGTGTCATGTAACGTTACCACAGCATAGCCTGCTTGATTTAGGCCTGCGTCTGGGTTGCGAGAAGCTGATCCATCCACAAACAGCTCTAAGTCAGCATTCTGGAGGGGAACTTCCTGCATGTCCGGCCTGGGGGAACAAACTTCAGTTATTGCTGCAATCCTCTGGAGTTGGGAGAGGAGTAGCAGGGTTATGCACAGTACATCTTTTAACAGTTATGTTAGGCATTTCAAGCAGTATTGTGTTGTACTTCAACCACCTGGCAGCAGACAGATGTGCAGTCTTTTGTTCAAGCAATATGATAGACACAGCGTGAGGAACTAGGAGAGTAAGATTATTATAACCCACCAGATCCCTGGATGCTGTGACTGCTGCCTCTGCTGCAGCTACTGCTCTAAGGCATTTTGGTAGCCCTGCGGCTACAATATCAAGTTTGGATGAGAAGTATGCTACTGGTCTCATTTTACCCCCATGCTCTTGTAGCAGTACTGATGTCATAAACCCTTGTCTTTCGTCCACAGTCTGTATGAACGGTCTGGTCATGTCAGGTAAACCTAGGGTGGGCGTCGTTTGTAACGCCACTTTAAGGTCTACAAAGGCTTTTTCTGCCTCTGGTGTCCAAGTCACTGTCTGAGTCGGGGTCAGTCCTTTACCGTGGGCTATTCCTGCTAATGGTGCTTCTATTTCAGCATAATTTGGAACCCACTGTTTGCAGTATGATGTCATTCCCAGGAAACTCATAACCTGTCTTTTAGTTTGTGGTTTAGGCAGCTGCTGTATAGCCTGGACTCGATCAGGGGATAAGGATTTGCCCACCCCACTTATGTCATGTCCCAGGAACTTTACCTTGGATTGCACCCACTGTAATTTACTCAAGCTTGCTTTATTTCCTGTTTTGGCTAGGGTGTTGCAACAGCGCAAGTGTGTCTTGTTTGCATGCTTCCTCTGTTGGAGAACACACTATCAAATCATCAACATATTGTAACAACGCGCTTCCTGCTGGCAAAACCAATGAATCAAGACATTCTTTTAATGCTGTGTTATAAATTGCAGGGCTTTCATTGTAACCTTGACATAGGCGCGTCCATGTCCAGGTTTTACCCTGAAATGAGAAAGCAAACCAGTACTGTGAATCTGGATACACCGGGATGCTGAAAAATGCATTTGCCAGGTCCACTATTGAGTAAAATTTACTCTCAGGTGGAACTTGTGATAAGAGTGGTGTGGGGGTTCGGAACATTAGGTGCACGAGCACGTTTACTGCTTGCAAATCTTGCACGAAGCGCCACTCCACGGGGGCACCTTCAGCTCTGATCTTTTTAACAGGAAAAATTGGTGTTCTGACAGGAGAAGTTTCGCATGGTACTATTATGCCGGCTTTCACTAGTGATTCAAATCTGGTGTTATGCCATCTACGGCTTCTTGTTTTAGTGGGTATTGGTGTTTACAGGGCCTGTATGTTGACTTTGGCATTACCTCAACCGGTTGAACTCCAATTAATAACCCAACATCATATTTGTGTTGAGCCCACAATGTCTGCGGCACACTAGATAATTCAGGTGAATCTGGTGTTAGGGCTTGTAGCATCATCATTGTGTGAGGCTTCCCTTCTGTCACCAGTTCAACAGTTCTTTTAGCATAAGAGGTTGTGTGACATCTTTTCCTATAGGTGTCAAAATTCTCATTATATTGTACAGGTGTTTTAGTATCTTTCCAATATTTTTCTTTTCTACATCTTTTTACCCATGGGCCCAGGTCCTCCCATCTCTGATTCGTGGCTTTGGCCAGGGAGATGTGAGGCGTGGAATCGCATACATTGAAAAATTTATTTTTCAGGGTGTCCGTCAATATGACCCCTACTGCACACCTGTTTGGTCCCCAATATAGCCAATCTGTAGTTAATTTATCTCTCTCCTGTCCTTTTCTGAAACAATCTTTTTCAAAACTTTCGTCTGCTCCTTCTGATATGTGTGCAGTGCAATGTAACTTTTTCATGAAATCTGTTCCCCTTTTGGAAGGCATGTGTGTCTGAGCTTGCTGTACCAGGAAATCATTCGCTGACCCAGGCGCGTTATCTATCAGCTGCCACTCATAGGCATGCAATAACGGTCTGGAGTCGTATTTTACCATTTGACAAGTTACGCTACGCTAGAAATTTGAATCCCTGATTCAGTTGCTATCAAGACTATTCCCAATCGACACATTAAGCCTCGTCCCATCAAATTGATGGGGCAGCATGTGGACAGCAAAAAGGAATGCTTTAAGCGTCCCACAAATTCATCTTCCACAGTTAGTGGTGTGGTGTATTTTTCTGTTACCCCGTCCCCATTAGCCCCAATTGTTCTCATGGTTTTGGAAACAATTGATTTTCTTGAATTACAGATTCGGTGGCGCCTGAGTCCACCAGAAATGATATCATTTGACCTGAGACCATTAGTGCCACTTTGGGCATAACCTTGTAAGCTGTGTTTGTCAAATAAGTGAACATTCCCTGACCAGCTTCACTATTTTCTTTTTGTTGTAAATGTTCAATTGCCAATTGAATTAAGTTCTTAAGTTCTGACATTCTGAAAATGTTCGTGTTAGTGTTTGGGTGTTCTCACGTGTCGCTGTTTCTGCAGATTCCTCCCGACCTGTCCCCGACTCCGCGTCCTGTCAATCTCCACCATTTCCCTTCTTTCTTCCCTTTTTCTTTGGACAGTTCTTGGCCCAATGGTCCTTGGAACCACAGATAAAGCAGGTTCCATCGTTGTCAGGCTTTCCTCTGCCTCTTCCACGGCCTCCACCTCGTCCTCCCCGTCCCCCTCGACTTTGGCCTCGCCCTCTTCCTTCTCCTCTGTCTGCTGCTCCCTCCAGGAGTGCTATTTGGGCCAGTTGGAGACGTTGTTGATCTTTCGATCCAGATTTCTGATGTTCATTTTCACTGGATAGGCATCTCTGATGCGGCTCATTAACTCAGTCACTGGCGCGTTGTAAGCGGCGTTGTCTCCTGCCACGTACTGGCAGATGTCATCTAGGGGAAAATTTCCCTCTACTCTGGCCCATCCCAATCCCAGGGTAGTCATGAGGAGTTGTCTCAATTCCTGGGTGGTGGGTTTAGACTGGGCGATCATGACCTCCAATTGTCTCACAAATTCAGGAGCGTTGTTGTGGTGAGGGGGTAAGTCTTTCATTACCTCCTTCATCTCAGTCATTGTCCATGGTCTGTAAACCAGCATGGCTGCCCCGTCGCCGCCTGCCACTTCGATCATTGGCATCTGGACCGCCGACTGGTCGCCTGATCCATATGATGCTCCCGACCTTGTCTTAGGGGGGCTGAAGAGCCCCGCGAACCAGTTCGTTGATGATGGTCCAGGAGTTTCTGATGGCACACTGGGTGTTTGTTTAGATGGAGATGGGAGGAGGCAGGTTAGTTCTGCTGGGTCCCTTGTCAGGGCCCCAGGGGAAACCGGAGAATATGGAGGGGGTTGAATCTTTTCTTGGTCACTGTAGAAAGGGTTGAGGCTGGGATACACCCTCGTCGGAGTTGGTTCAACACCTCCTGTCATCCCTTGGTTTTCTTCTGGCACTGGTTCCTCCGGCGGTGGCGGTGGCGGCTTGGTCCGCGGCGGAGTTGGGTCAAGGTCGGGATCGGCATACTTCAGACACTGAGACAGTTTAGTTTGACCTTTCCCTGCCTCACTTTTTCTGTCCCTGGCCACAGCTTCATTATTCCATTCCATAAATGCCTTCCAATCAACTTTAAATGACTGGTGAGTCTTTTGTTTTTTCTTAGACATATTATTATGAGTATCATTACTTTCCTGTTCCCTTTGTTCTAACATTTTCTTCAACTGTATTATCTGTCTCACACTGAAACTTCCCCCTGGGGGAAAACCACACTCTTTCACCCATAATGCCAACTGTCCACAACTGCCCGGAAAATTCTTTTCCATAAACTGGGCATTTGGACCATTTGTATTCTTTCTCTCTTCCTCCTGGACATCCCTTAATTTTTTAATATTATTGGATCCCATTTTGTCTTTTAAATTTGTGGTCTCCTGACCTACCAGTACTGTTAGATTTTCATCTAATGGTCTCCTGACCTACTGGTGTTGGGTGGCCCTAATTCACCCCTCGGTATATACCCAGATTCTCTAGGGGTCTCCTGACCTGCCCTAGTAACTCGTCAGTTATACACCCTGTGCAAGAATCTTCCTTTCAGTGTTTTCCTAATTTAACACACTTCCTCAGCTGACCTTACCAGAAATGACAATGTGCCGTGCCTCTCCTTCCACCAAAGGTTCAGGATAACTGCGGTGTCACGGCTCCGTCCTCAGGCTTCAGGTTCCCCTTCTCCACTCTGTTTGTCAGAGGAGGTTGGGTGACCGGGACTCTAACCCCGACTGTGCGCACAGCTTCCTCCGTCACCACTGAGTCTGGGTCGATTCACTCGGGTTATCCTGCCGACAACTCCAAGTCTGTTGTTGCTCTCCTTTATTGCAGAATTTCCACAACACTATCTATCTAAAAATCTCCAAATAATTGTATAATTCTTTATAATTTGAAATAATTCTATTTTCTTTTCCCGTGTGAAGGGAAGTGACCTCAGCATAGGATGTGTTGCCATAAGCATTACACTGTGTGAGTCAGTGAACAGAGAGGCACCAACAAGCCATGCTGTTGTTTTTTTTAATGGCTTTTTCAACTTTATTGGATCGTCTACAGTGGAGAGAGACAGGGGAATGACCTGTAACAATCTGTCAGTCAGTTTGAATAAATGTGAGGATGAGCCTCTCCTCTCTGCAGTAAAGTGACCAGCTTCATCTGCATCTGCTAATGCATCTCCACAGTGTTCATCTTGTTGTCCTTGTTTTTAGCTGTATATATTACTTAGCAACAAAAAACCGGAGTTAAGTTCCTTGTATGTGTACATACAAGCTGACAATAAAGCTGATTCTGATATCTGTGTATCATGTGTCTGCTTGGCTGGCAGCCACTAATGGATTGTAGTGACAATCGTTTACCCACTTTTTTATTTGTTAGTTTACCACCTTTCTAGACTGGCATACATCTATATGAATTCATTAATAAATTCATAGTTTACATACAGAGTTAAACTCAAAAGTTATATGAAGATAAGGTCTTTGAATGGAAAAAAATTATAAATTAATGATTTCTGAAAATATAATTGATTTTTGTTTTTTTCGGTGGTTGTTTGCCATATGATGATCCTTTGTACTTACCACTACATCACTGTATACAGCAGTGTGTATTCCAAATATGTATGTCCAAACATAAAGTTATGTTGGTGAATGTGAATGTGTATTCTGTGTCCTGTAGACAGTGAAGGGAACATCATTTAGTCAGAGTTCAGGAGGGGTACAGCTAGTACATTGAGAAATGAAGTGAGGCCACCTAGTGGACAGAAAGGAAAAGGCTTTGAGGCTTGAGCATGAATTTAGTGCTGGTGTGAGCCTGCAGCTAAAATATGATGATACTGCCCCCTTGTGGCTTTCCTACAACATTACTGTCTGTCTTTAACATGACAACATGGAAAATGATAAAATGTAAGCTGTGCTGAAGCAGACATATTCCCAGACATAAAGTCCAAGGAAGACCTGCTGTACTAGTGTGAAGTGATGAAGGAATATCTCACACTTGTGAAGAAAAACATTGTGTTCTTGTTGCAAAGCAGTGAATTAGCAACCACCATTTCAATGTGATTTGTAGTTCAACTTTCTGAACAAAAACCACCATATGTCTCCAGTCCTTTTTTGGCATCAACAATACATTTATAATATACCGGATAAACATTAGCCTTCAGTAAGTAAGTAAACAAATGCATGAGGACAGAACACAGGCAGCGTAGTTTCTTAAATAGACAACAACAATTACTGCAATACCTAGCCTATGCACTGTAACTGACTTTATTTTCTTTATCAGATTCGTTTTGATTAAAACTGTTGGGCTACATCTCTTTTCAGGAACTCATTCTAATTCATTGGCTCTTGTGTTTCTTATCTGATGAAGCCATACATCGTGTTTCAAAGATTAAATTATTATAAACATTCAAAAATAAAGGATGAGGAGAGATTAGAGATAAATCAGCATTTATCTTGAAAAAGCTTCTTTATTTGTGCTATTAACTAAGAGTAACGATCTAAACCTTCCCAAGAAATGAATATAATTGAATCTCTCAAGTAGTAAATGCAGTGGATTTACCTGGAGAAAAACTGATGTGGTTCTCAGTGTGTACCCCATTGAGAACCCAGTATTATATTATGTAGCCTCTCTCTCATAGACACACACACATTTGTGTACTAGCCTATATGTACAGGAACACATAAAACTGAAGCAAATCCTGATAACCTTTAAGTAAAAACACACAACCACCGTCTGACACATTCTCCACACAATCAGCAAACGCCCACGTGTGTGTGTGGAGAGAGAGAGAGAGAGAGAGAGAGAGAGAGAGAGAGAGAGAGAGAGAGAGAGAGAGAGAGAGAGAGGAGAGAGAGAGAGAGAGAGAGAGAGAGAGAGAGAGAGAGAGAGAGAGAGAGAGAGAGAGAGAGAGAGAAGAGAGAGAGAGAGAAAAAGCTGTGTGTTTTTTTAATATCCCATTGAGATCACTGACCCCAAGATTAACTATTCCATTTTTATTTGTCATAACCTTCACTTCATATTGTAAACGAGGGCTAAACACACACTGCCTCTTCAAAACCGCTCCTCTTCCTGGAATCAAGCAAAACCTGATAACCCCTCCCTCTTCTTCCTGGACTCAAATACAGCCAGTTCCATTCTGCCCACATATTTCCTGTTCCCTCCCCTTTCACAGATCTGCCAGTTTAAAGATGGGTGTAAAGAGCATGTTGTGAAGTGCAAGAGCTGACAAGCCCATTCACTGCAGATCAGCAAATGAACATGAAGAAAAGGAACAGAGGATTGGTTTGGATCAGAGCCCAACTTCTTCCTGTTGAGAGAAAGTGAAACTATCTGACACTCACTGTCACTGAGAAGTGAAATGGCGCAGCGAGGAATTCAGCTGGACGGGGCAAAATTCTGCTGTTCCATCTGTCTGGATCTACTGAAGGATCCGGTGACTATTCCCTGTGGGCACAGCTACTGCATGAGCTGTATTAAAAGCTGCTGGGATGAAGAGGATCAGAGGAAAATCCACAGCTGCCCCCAGTGCAGACAGACCTTCACACCAAGGCCTGTCCTGGTGAAAAACACCATGTTAGCCGAGTTGGTGGAGGAACTGAGGAAGACAGGACTTCAAGCTGCTCCTCCTGATCTCTGCTATGCCGGATCTGCAGATGTGGCCTGTGATGTCTGCACTGGGAGAAAGCTGAAAGCCCTCAAGTCCTGTCTGGTGTGTCTGGTCTCTTACTGTGAGCAGCACCTCCAGCGTCACTATGATGTAGCTCCATTAAAGAAACACAAGCTGGTGGAAGCCACCGTAAAACTTCAGGAGAACATCTGCTCTCGTCATGACGAGGTGATGAAGGTTTTCTGCCGTACTGATCAGCAGTGTATCTGTTATCTCTGCTCCATGGATGAACATGAAGGCCACAAAAAAGTCTCAGTTGCAGCAGAAAGGGCCGAGAGGCAGGAAGAGCTCGGGGTGAGTCGGCAACAAATCCAGCAGAGAATCCAGGACAGAGAGAAAGACATGAAGGTGCTTCAACAGCAGGCGGAGGCTATCAATCGCTCTGCTGATAAAGCGGTGGAGGACAGTGAGAAGATCTTCACTGAGCTGGTCCGGTTCATTGAGAAGAGAAGCTCTGATGTGAAGGAGCGGATCAGATCCCGGCAGAAAGAGGAAGCGAGTCGGGCCGAAGAACTTCAGGAGAAGCTGAAGCGGGAGATCGCTGAGCTGAGGAGGAAAGACGCTGAGCTGGAGCAGCTCTCACACACAGAGGATCACATCCATTTTCTACACAGTTACCCCTCGCTGTCACGTCTCAGTGAATCTACAGACTCACCCGGCACCAATATCCGTCCTCTGCGTTACTTTGAGGATGTGACTGCAGCTGTGTCAGAGGCCAGAGATAAACTACAGGGCATTCTTACAGAGGAATGGCCTAAGATCTCATTGACAGTGACTGAAGTGGATGTTTTACTGCCACAACCAGAGCCCAAGACCAGAGCTGAATTCTTACAATATTCACATCAGATCACACTGGATCCAAACACAGCACACACATATCTGTCATTATCTGATGGGAACAGAAAAGTAACATGTATGAGAGAAGAACAGTTATATTCTAGTCACCCAGACAGATTCATTAACTGCTGTCAGGTCCTGAGTAGAGAGAGTCTGACTGAACGTTGTTACTGGGAGGTGGAGAGGAGTGGGAAGAGAGTTTCAGTAGCAGTCGCATATAAAGATATTTCAGTCAGGAACACTTTAGTCACAGATGAACCCATTAATTGCAACTAATGGTAATACAGTTATATTTGGCGGATATGGCCCTGCTCGAGCAGCTCCCTGCTTACCCGGCAAGCATGCTGAAGGTATAGCAGGGGCGCCATGCAAATCCCCCCATGGGAGTGGACAGAGCAGAGCCAGAGCAGCAATACTCAGTAGTGTTGACATTTAAGAGCCACCGTGGCTCGATTGCATAGACTATAACAGGTGGAGGCTGGGGAGGTGGAGGTAAAGCTTTACCAAGCAGCAGAGTGTGCAGCAGTTGTGAAGCAGGAATCAGTGTAGGAGGAGGCCATTTAAATAGACCGCCTTGTTATGAGAATGGAGTATGATTGGTGTGTGTGGTGATCAGCTGGTAGATGACTAGCAACGCGTGACGTCCGTGCCCTGCCTGAACTAACGCGATGCTTCATTTCAGTCAGGAACACTTTAGTCACAGATGAACCCATTAATTGCAACTAATGGTAATACAGTTATATTTGGCGGATATGGCCCTGCTCGAGCAGCTCCCTGCTTACCCGGCAAGCATGCTGAAGGTATAGCAGGGGCGCCATGCAAATCCCCCAAACAGAACCATATGGCAACATAACTGGTGCAGCCGATTCTTAGTAAGTTACCAGCTGATCAATAATGAAAGATCAATGTGTAGCAACAAGCTTGTTGCAGACCTCAAGCAGTGGCACCAGACGAGCCTACATGAAAGGATGCAAGCATGCATCCTGATAGGTCATTCTACTGTTATGTGTAATACCTATGTGTAGCAGCAAGCCTGCTGCAGACCTCAGAAATTCATTATCTGAAGAATAAGGATGCAAGCATGCATCCTGAAAGAGGCCATCCTACAGTTATGTGAAATATCTATGTGAGCAGCAAGCCTGCTGCAGACCTCAGCTATCACCTACTGCTTCTTGGGAGGGATGCAAGCATGCATCCCGTGTGAGGTCATACTACCTAAATCAGAGCAGTGAAACCCAGTCAACCACCTTATGCAGCATCTCTTATGTCATATGCAATTTATTGACGACAGCAATAGTATCAATTAGGCTATATGCACTCATGGCTTTGAGCTGAGACAATATCAAGAGTCCAGTCGAATATAAGGGAGAGATTCTTTAAGGAGCGCAAAAAATCCCCCAAAACAAAAAATTGCTTCTCACTAAAATGAGCTGCATTGAACTATTGCAGACCCATGTAAAGCAACAAGCAATTGTAGTACAAGCTTACAATCCCAGCTAAGCAGCAGCATGTCAGCATTATGCTTAAATACACAGCAACACTGAATCGAAAATGGAGCTCGCCCAGCCAGCCATAATGATGCATGCTTGCACCATAATAAGAGCAAATATTCAATGCAAATACTCAGCTTAGGTGAAGTGGAGCAATGGGAACTACAACTCCCAGCATCCTTATCGGCACCATGACGTCATTGTTTGCAATGAAATCCCATGGGAATGCCCTGGTCCACGGTGGGGTCTAATGGCCGCTGACGCTGGCAGGAAAAGACCGGTTTCCAGGCTTGAAGCGGACATTCACGACCGAGTGAGAGCTGGATATAATGACCGGCCGTCGGCTCGAAGTAATCAGAGTTCGGACTCTCGCTCCTTTGCGAGAGTCGCGGCAGTGTCGCGGCAGGATGAGTCGCGCAAACGCCATTCTTTCCTTGACAATGCCTTCTTGAAGCGGTATTACAAGACTGTATTTTGCGAGATGGAAGCTCCGACAGTGGGTTTGGAAGCCGATGGTGCTGCCTCCTGAGATTCTTCATCTGACGAAAGTGAGACATCTTGAGCCCGAGAAATCAGCGCGACCAGCGGCAACTTGTAGCAGGTAGGAACAGCAACATGACCAGTAACAGCAGCAGTAGCATAAAGCTTTACCAAGCAGCAGAGTGTGCAGCAGTTGTGAAGCAGGAATCAGTGTAGGAGGAGGCCATTTAAATAGACCGCCTTGTTATGAGAATGGAGTATGATTGGTGTGTGTGGTGATCAGCTGGTAGATGACTAGCAACGCGTGACGTCCGTGCCCTGCCTGAACTAACGCGATGCTTCATTAGCAGAACAGGGAATGAACGTCAATTTGGATACAATGACAAGTCTTGGGCATTACATGATTACAAAAATAGTTATCAATTCATACATAACAATATCAAAACTTCCATCCCAGGCCCTCTGTCCTCCAGAGTAGGAGTGTACCTCGATCACAGAGCAGGTATTCTGTCCTTCTACAGCATCTCTGAAACCATGACTCTCCTCCACAGAGTCCAGACCACATTCACTCAGCCTCTCCATCCTGGAATGTGGTTTCAGTATTTTGGAGCCGCTGCTGAGTTGTGTAAGCTCAAGTAGACAGGAGTGATTAAAGCAGCAATGTGTGAGATTCTGGTTTTTATGTTTTTTTATATTATTTTTTTTCTCCATCTTTGTTGCTCAGCGCTCATTGCTTTGGTGTTTTTGCACTGCACTTCCCACTTCCCACCTGTCAATCAAACTTTTCTTTGTCTTTCCTTTTCTTTGTGTTATATCAGTCGGTGATAGAGAGTATCCAAACTGACATTTATTCATATGAAAACATAAACTGTTGTGTGGTCTATATAGTTCTTATGTCTGTTGCATAATTGTATTGTTGTAATATTTTCTGCTATTTCTGTTCCACTGCATGGGCCTTAATGGAGCAGCACTAGAAGTCTCCCCTTTATTATAGCTGAATAGTTGTTAATATGTTGATTTTGTTCCCGGCCCCTTGTAACTTTGTTGAGAAAAGTGAACTACAAATGTAATCATTATTATTATAATCAATAGGGAGAGCATTCATTGTTTTCCTCCACAGTGATGACATACTGGTTTAACAGATTGATTATGTGGATGAAGTTAATATGTAGATGGAAAGTTTGAACCAGAGTCCTTTACCAGGCTTTAGTGATTGGATGTGTGAACAAAGTGAATGTTTGCAAAAATGAATAAAGTTTTTTTCCAAGAATGAATGAAATATTTATTGTGTATTCATTTCAGGAAGTCTATGAAAGCTGCTAGAGAAAATGTGAAACTAATATGACAGTATAACTGAGGCGATTTTCCCCCTAAAACACAACAAAGTGCAGTCTGAATGTTTAGAGCAGATGTGGAATCAAAAGTGAAATGAAGCAGCAGTGTTACCAAAGAAGAAACACTAGTGAAGATGGAAAGAATGAAGGACAATCCTGTTGTTAATGGAACTGGTTAAATGTATGACTGAAGTGAATGTTTAGATGGAAAGACTGAAGGACAGTGTGAATGGATAACATTTACCAATCAATCTCTATCCTTGTAAGTTTCTTCACTGAAACAGCTTTTTCATGGAGGACTAAGCTGGCAACCTCCCACTTTTCAATCATTTGTTGCTTTTTACAAGCAACATTGTCTTTGTGCACTTGCTCAATTAACAGGTTTTCTTCCACAGGCCTGAAAAGCCTGGGAAACCATGAAGAATTCATCTGATCATTTCCAGGTCAAGTTTGGGAATCGCATAAAATGTGTGAAAAAAGTTTGTTCAGTCACACATATGAGTGATGTCATGTGACACATATGAGCACAGATTTGATGCAGGTTATTTTATAAATCAAGGTCCTTGCCTCCTTCCTTTGATATCTATCTATCTATCTATCTATCTATCTATCTATCTATCTATCTATCTATCTGTTGTGGAAATTCTGCAATAAAGGAGAGCAACAACAAACTTGTCTTTCTGGTTTTATTTTAGCATTTATAAATGGGCTCAAGCATACAGAGAGCAAAGGTCCCCACAGCAATGAGCAATGATCTGCTCTCAGCACAGTATATTTATACACCTCAGTGAGCCTGTAAGAAAAGGAACTGCTACAAAGTATAATCTCCTCCAGTCGTGTCGTCTGTCTATTTACGCCTCAGACAGTCTAACAGTTTCACACCTACACCCCAATCACAGCTTCCTCCTATCCCTTATCTCTAGAGTCTCTAGAGTCTAGAGATAAGGGATAGAGTCTAGACTCTAGAGTCTAGACAGCAGACAAGCTGACACTTGGGGAGCGGTGATCTCGTTCAAACTTGTTCTGCTCATGCGGACACGACGTGACCTGTCGTGGCCTTGTTGTGGCCTTGTCACACAAGTGATTATACAGAAACTTTATACAGTTTTCCACTTGTACAGTAGAGTACACAGTCTAAGTTGTATTTTTCCAGCACAACTCCCCACTTTGAGCATATAAATGCTCACACAATTATAAAAATACAAATGTATGAAAATATAAAAGTAACAGGGTGTTAAGAAACCCCAGGTTCTAAGAAACCTCCTCAGATGTATAAGAAATCTGGCATTAAAATATCTGGGTGTTAGGAAACCCTTCTCAGACTAATGTCTGGTATGTTAACACACACAATAATGCATAAATGCTGTTTTTGTTGATACCTGAGTCACTAAGTGTGGCTCCAGCTCTTCTTAGGTCTGTATGAGAGCACCATAACACATCATCATTTAAAAGTATAGTAAAAATTTGTCCAGAGTGCATGATTCCAATAAAAAATCTTTCCCTTAAAACACAAACAATATTGCCCTCTTAATAGATAAGAAATTCTTTCACACTTCAGTGGTCCCACTGAGTGTATTTCTGTATCCAAA
Organism: Centroberyx affinis; assembly: GCF_046629955.1. Classification (NCBI taxonomy): domain Eukaryota; kingdom Metazoa; phylum Chordata; class Actinopteri; order Beryciformes; family Berycidae; genus Centroberyx; species Centroberyx affinis. The sequence continues at coordinate 123,554 of NW_027278765.1, forward strand.
AACATTTTACACAATTCAAAATTAGCTATAGAGAAATCTGTAAAGCGCACACAGCTTAAGGTTTGCAAGGCATGATCAGACAGATTATGTTTTATCCCATAAGGAAACGATTCGTTTAAGCTTTATTTGTGACACATTCATTATTCACACAATAGTATCTTCTTCTTCAAAACTGTCCACCCCCTGATAGGGAGGAATCCAATCCGGAATCGGAAAATTCATCTATTTGGGATATGCGTGTGTATTGTCCAATTGTTTTCAGAAGCAGTCCTTTGACAAAAGGAAAGATGCAACATCCTAGTATGGCCAAGAGGAGGAACCCTATACCTATGCCCACTTTGGCCAGGAGGGCTCCCCATTTGCCAAACGTGCCCTCGAACCAGTCCGGGTCCCACCTACCGTGTCCGGCATTTTCTTTCAATTCGACCGCCAAAGTTTCCAACTTCGTCATGGCTTTGGTGAAGGAGCCATCGGGTGCAGTGTTATTAGGAATGAATGTGCAACAGGTATCACCGAACATGGTGCAAAACTTCTCTGCTAGCAACATGTCTAAGGTCATTCTATTCTGCGATGCCATTTGGGATGTGGCATGTGTTTGCTCACCTAGGGCGATCAGCGCATCTCGTTTGTAATTAACAAATCTCTGATGATTAAAATAAATGTAATTTATCCAATCCACATTCTTATTAATGGTGCACCACAAACACAAGACGGACTCAAACCCTGCTGCCACCTGATTCCTAGCCTTATACTCATCTGGGACTCCTCGGGGGACCCTTATGGAGTCAATCCATATTCTGGGATCCTCCTGGAACGTGCTCCTACACCATCTACGTGATGTGGGGGTAGGTGAGGTGGGAATCACCTTGGCCGGCATTGTCAGCATGACTCTCACGCAGCGCCCTTTCCATCCCGGGGGTAGAGTGTTGCGGAGTTTTCTTCCACAATACCAGAGCATGTCTGCCACTGTGCGATCTGCCCAGATTAGCGCTTTTGCTGCTGGCACTGAGGTGACGCTGGTGCTGTTCAGTTGATCTTCCAAGATGCCGGTAGTGTCTGTGTGATTCACTAACCATAGGTGAGTGCACTGTCCTGTAAAACTGCCTACGCTGGTGTTGCCTGCTTTAGCCTCATAGCATTCAAACTGGGAGCTATGCAATACCATCAGACTTACTCGTGGTGGCAGTGGGGGGTCCTTCAGGAATTTAAATCCCCACTGCTGACACCCGTTGGAGGCTGCCTGTGGATATCGACTGGACCCATAGTGGTCCAAGCATTGGGCTGCACAGTAGTCAGTTGAGCTGGTATTTTGGTTCTTTAACCAACTGGCGCAGGCAGTGTAATTGTAAGGTGTGGGGGTGAGGAGCAGTGTCACATAGGACTTCAGGCAGACAATACAGGAATAATTGCTATGGCTTCGTGCAGTATATCGGGCATATTGGTACCAGTGGCTATCGGATGTGTTTGTTCTCCTTGCAACTTTCAGTGATCGTCTAGTGTGATTGGCTGGATGTGTTATGTGTAGGTGTGTGGAATTGGGGCCTACACGGGATCGGTCTTCCCATGGTCGTTCAAATATGACCAGGATGGGCAAAAGTATCATTATGGACAATAAGAGTAAGCAACCTGTTGTGCCTCTCAAGCTCCATCCTGGGTGTCTGAACGGGTGCCATGGTCTGTTTGTTGGCGCCATCTTATCAGCAGTGTAGCCTCTGCTCACCCCAGATAATGTGTTACGTTGTTGATTGTTTGGGAGACGTGTGTTATTGAGTTTGATCTGCGCTTGGTGGAGAGTCTAGGTTAACTCTCTTGCAGTGGCTGGCATGGATCCAGGTAACCCTCTCAGCGATCTTAACTGCCGTCTCCGTGGTCAGCAACACCTGGAATGGTCCGTTCCACCTCTGGGGCCTCCAATTCTTCCGCTTGGAGGTCTTCACCACGACCCAGTCTCCTGGCTTCAGGTCATGTAGAGGTGTAGCGGTGTGCTGTGGTAGGGCATCCTTAACCTGTCTATGGATAGTAGAAAGCATAGAGGAGAGGTTTGCACAATAACGTAACATTTCATCTTCACATAGGTCAGTTGTGGGCCCTATCCCCGTGTTGAGAGGTCGAGCGAACAGGATTTCGAAGGGACTTAGCCCACTCCTGTTACGCTGTCTAGCTCTCATTTGCATTAACACTAGGGGTAGTGCCTTTGTCCAATTCAAACCTGTTTCTTCGCAACATTTTGCCAATTTGTTTTTGAGGGTGCCATTCTCTCTTTCTACCGCGCCACCACTCTGTGGGTGGTATGCACATTGTTGTTTCATGTCATTGCCCAAATACTCTCCCACCTGCCTTAAGGCCGTGTTCACAAAATGTGTCCCGTTGTCGCTACTGGTTTTTACTGGTATTCCCCATCGTGGAATAATTTCCCTTATTAGGGCCTTTGCTACGGCTCCAGCATCTGCTTTTGATGTAGGGAATGCTTCCACCCATTTTGAGAACATGTCCACTATTACCAGATGATATTTCTTTCCTTCACTTGGTGTGACTTCAATGAAATCCATTTGAAGGTGATCAAATGGCTTGTCTGGTGGTGGATATGCGCTGGGAGGCATTTGCTGTCTTCTCCCAGCGTTGCTTTTAGCACAGATTACACATTGTTTACAAAATTTTTGTGAGTAATTTGTGAAGCCTTTTGTGTACCAGTATCTACTTAATTCCTGATACATCCCCGCTTTTGACACATGATATTTACCATGTGTCAACTTAGCATAGAAAGGGAATAAGTATTTAGGCAGACATGGTTTGTCATCAGGGCCATACCATACCTTATCTTTCTGTGCACACCCACTCTTTTCCCACAGAGCGACTTCCTCTTTTGATGCTATGCTTTGCAGTTCCTGTAACTCAGCGACTGGTGTTACAGGCAGCTCTGACTCGGCTAAGCAAATGGTTGTTATCTGCTGTGTGGCTGCTGCCTTGGCGGCTGCATCTGCCCTTGCGTTTCCCTGTGAAACAGAGTCTGTTCGGTTAGTGTGAGCCTCACACTTGCATACTGCAACTTGTGCAGGCAACTGGATAGCTTCAAGCAATTCAGACACTAGTTTGTGATGCGCAATTGGTTTTCCTGTGGATGTTAAGTATTTTCTGTGTTTCCACAATGTGCCAAAATCATGCACTACTCCAAAGGCATAACGACTATCAGTATAGATGTTAACTATTTTGCCCTTAGCCAACACATTGGCTCTTGTTATGGCCACTAGTTCGGCTGCTTGTGCCGAGTAATTGCCAGGCAGAGGTTCTGCCTCCATGTGTCATGTAACGTTACCACAGCATAGCCTGCTTGATTTAGGCCTGTGTCTGGGTTGCAAGAAGCTGATCCATCCACAAACAGCTCTAAGTCAGCATTCTGGAGGGGAACTTCCTGCATGTCCGGCCTGGGGGAACAAACTTCAGTTATTGCTGCAACACAGTCGTGAGGCTCGCCATCCTCTGGAGTTGGGAGAGGAGTAGCAGGGTTATGCACAGTACATCTTTTAACAGTTATGTTAGGCATTTCAAGCAGTATTGTGTTGTACTTCAACCACCTGGCAGCAGACAGATGTGCGGTCTTTTGTTCAAGCAATATGATAGACACAGTGTGAGGAACTAGGAGAGTAAGATTATTATAACCCACCAGATCCCTGGATGCTGTGACTGCTGCCTCCGCTGCAGCTACTGCTCTAAGGCATTTTGGTAGCCCTGCGGCTACAACATCAAGTTTGGATGAGAAGTACGCTACTGGTCTCATTTTACCCCCATGCTCTTGTAGCAGTACTGATGTCATAAACCCTTGTCTTTCGTCCACAGTCTGTATGAACAGTCTGGTCATGTCAGGTAAACCTAGGGTGGGCGTCGTTTGTAACGCCACTTCAAGGTCTACAAAGGCTTTTTCTGCCTCTGGTGTCCAAGTCACTGTCTGAGTCGGGGTCAGTCCTTTACCGTGGGCTATTCCTGCTAATGGTGCTTCTATTTCAGCATAATTTGGAACCCACTGTCTGCAGTATGATGTCATTCCCAGGAAACTCATAACCTGTCTTTTAGTTTGTGGTTTAGGCAGCTGCTGTATAGCCTGGACTTGATCAGGGGATAAGGATTTGCCCTCCCCACTTATGTCATGTCCCAGGAACTTTATCTTGGATTGCACCCACTGTAATTTACTCAAGCTTGCTTTATTTCCTGTTTTGGCTAGGGTGTTGCAACAGCGCAAGTGTGTCTTGTTTGCATGCTTCCTCTGTTGGAGAACACACCATCAAATCATCAACATATTGTAACAACGCGCTTCCTGCTGGCAAAACCAATGAATTAAGACATTCTTTTAATGCTGTGTTATAAATTGCAGGGCTTTCATTGTAACCTTGACATAGGCGCATCCATGTCCAGGTTTTACCCTGAAATGAGAAAGCAAACCAGTACTGTGAATCTGGATACACCGGGATGCTGAAAAATGCATTTGCCAGGTCCACTATTGAGAAAAATTTACTCTCAGGTGGAACTTGTGATAAGATGGTGTGGGGGTTCGGAACATTAGGTGCACGAGCGCGCACTGCATCGTTTACTGCTTGCAAATCTTGCACGAAGCGCCACTCCACGGGGGCACCTTCAGCTCTGATCTTTTTAACAGGAAAAATTGGTGTTCTGACAGGAGAAGTTTCACATGGTACTATTATGCCGGCTTTCACTAGTGATTCAAATCTGGTGTTATGCCATCTATGGCTTCTTGTTTTAGCGGGTATTGGTGTTTACAGGGCCTGTATGTTGACTTTGGCATTACCTCAACCGGTTGAGCTCCAATTAATAACCCAACATCATATTTGTGTTGAGCCCACAATGTCTGCGGCACACTAGATAATTCAGGTGAATCTGGTGTTAGGGCTTGTAGCATCATCATTGTGTGAGGCTTCCCTTCTGGCACCAGTTCAACAGTTCTTTTAGCATAAAAGGTTGTTTGACATCTTTTCCTATAGGTGTCAAAATTCTCATTATATTGTGCCCCAGATGTTTTAGTATCTTTCCAATATTTTTCTTTTCTACACTTTTTACCCATGGGCCCAGGTCCTCCCATCTCTGATTCATGGCTTTGGCCAGGGAGATGTGAGGCGTGGAATCCCATACATTGAAAAATGTATTTTTCAGGGTGTCCGTCAATATGACCCCTACTGCACACCTATTTGGTCGCCAATATAGCCAATCTGTAGTTAATTTATCTCTCTCCTGTCCTTTTCTGAACCAATCTTTTTCAAAACTTTCGTCTGCTCCTTCTGATATGTGGTCGTGCAATGTAACTTTTTCATGAAATCTGTTCCCCTTTTGGAAGGCATGTGTGTGTGAGCTTGCTGTACCAGGAAATCATTCACTGACCCAGGCGCGTTATCTGTCAGCCTGAGTCCACCAGAAATGATATCATTTGACCTGAGACCATTAGTGTCACTTTGGGCATAACCTTGTAAGCTGTGTCAAATAAGTGAACGTTCCCTGACCAGCTTCACTATTTTCTTTTTGTTCTAAATGTTCAATTGCCAATTGAATTAAGTTCTTAAGTTCTGACATTCTGAAAATATTTGTGTTAGTGTTTGGGTGTTCTCACGTGTCGCTGTTTCTGCAGATTCCTCCCGACCTGTCCCCGACTCCGCGTCCTGTCAATCTCCACCATTGCCCTTCTCTCTTCCCTTTTTCTTTGGACAGTTCTTGGCCCAATGGTCCTTGGAACCACAGATGAAGCAGGTTCCATCGTTGTCAGGCTTTCCTCTGCCTCTTCCACGGCCTCCACCTCGTCCTCCCCGTCCCCCTCGACTTTGGCCTCGCCCTCTTCCTTCTCCTCTGTCTGCTGCTCCCTCCAGGAGTGCTATTTGGGCCAGTTGGAGACGTTGTTGATCTTTCGTGTTTTTCTTGTTGTCTCATTCAGTGAACAGTTTTTCAGCATGGACTGCATGGTTTTCAATGTCTGTCAGTCACCCGGTGTCACAGTTCACACAGTGTGTGCGAACGTGGTCGCGAATGTCCTTTCGGAGTCCCATGAGGAAGCGGTCTCTCAGGTGGGCCTCCCATGGGGTCAGATCTGGTTCTCCTGCACCCGCCGCTGGCGCTTGCAGGCCACTGTATAGGTTGTGGGCTTCAGTTAGCCTGGCCAGGAAATTCCGGACACCTTCTTTTGGTTCTTGGTGACATTCAGCCAGATTTCTGATGTTCATTTTCACTGGATAGGCGTCTCTGATGCGGTTCATTAACTCAGTCACTGGCCCGTTGTAAGCGGCGTTGTCTCCTGCCACCTACTGGCGGATGTCATCTAGGGGAAAATTTCCCTCTACTCTGGCCCATCCCAATCCCAGGGTAGTCATGAGGAGTTGTCTCATTTCCTGGGTGGTGGGTTTAAACTGGGCGATCATGACCTCCAATTGTCTCACAAATTCAGGACTGTTGTTGTGGTGAGGGGGTAAGTCTTTCATTACCTCCTTCATCTCAGTCATTGTCCATGGTCTTTAAACCAGCATGGCTGCCCCGTCGCCGCCTGCCACTTCGATGATTGGCATCTGGACTGCCGACTGTTCGCCTGATCCATATGATGCTCCTGACCTTGTCTTAGGGGGGCTGAAGAGCCCCGCGAACCAGTTCGTTGATGATGGTCCGGGAGTTTCTGAGGGCGCACTGGGTTCAACACCTCCTGTCGGCCCTTGGTTTTCTTCTGGCACTGGTTCCTCCGGTGGCGGTGGTGGCTGGGTCCGCGGCGGAGTTGGGTCAAGGTCGGGATCTGCATACTTCAGACACTGAGACAGTTTAGTTTGACCTTTCCCTGTCTCACTTTTTCTGTCCCTGGCCACAGCTTCATTATGTCATTCCATAAATGCCTTCCAATCAGCTTTAAACGGCTGGTGAGTCTTTTGTTTTTTCTTAGACATATTATTATGAGTATCATTGCTTTCCTGTTCCCTTTGTTCTAACATTTTCTTCAACTGTATTATCTGTCTCACACTGAAACTTCCCCCTGGGGGAAAAACACACTCTTTTACCCATAACGCCAACTGTCCACAACTGCCCAGAAAATTCTTTTCCATAAACTGGGCATTTGGACCATTTGTATTCTTTCTCTCTTCCTCCTGGACGTCCCTTAATTTTTTGCTATTATTGGATCCCCTTTTGTCTTTTAAATTTGTGGTCTCCTGACCTACCAGTACTGTTAGATTTTCATCTAATGGTCTCCTGACCTACTGGTGTTGGGTGGCCCTAATTCACCCCTCGGTATATACCCAGATTCTCTAGCGGTCTCCTGACCTGCCCTAGTAACTCGTCAGTTATACACCCTGTGCAAGAATCTTCCTTTCAGTGTTTTCCTAATTTAACACACTTCCTCAGCTGACCTTACCAGAAATGACAATGTGCCGTGCCTCTCCTTCCACCAAAGGTTCAGGATGACTGCGGTGTCACGGCTCCGTCCTCAGGCTTCAGGTTCCCCTTCTCCACTCTGTTTGTCAGAGGAGGTTGGGTGACCGGGACTCTAACCCCAACCGTGCGCACAGCTTCCTCCGTCAGCGCTGAGTCCAGGTGGATTCACTCGAGTTATCCTGCCGACAACGTCAAGTTTGTTGTCGCTCTCCTTTATTGCAGAATTTCCACAACACTATCTATCTAAAATCTCCAAATAATTGTGTAATTCTTTATGATTTGAAATAATTATATTTTCTTTTCCCGTGTGAAGGGAAGTGACCTCAGCATAGGATGTGTTGCCATAAGCATTACACTGTGTGAGTCAGTGAACAGAGAGTTGTTTTTTTTAATGGCTTTTCAACTTTATTGGATCGTCTACAGTGGAGAGAGACAGGGGAATGACCTGTAACAGTCTGTCAGTCAGTTTGCATAAATGTGAGGATGAGCCTCTCCTCTCTGCAGTAAAGTGACCAGCTTCATCTGCATCTGCTAATGCATCTCCATATCTGTGTATCATGTGTCTGCTTGGCTGGCAGCCACTAATGGATTGCAGTGACTGTTGTAAAAACATCCAAGCAGGGATGTAGTGGAGGGTAAACACAGACAGTCTTAGTTTACCCACCTTTTTTTTTGTTTTAACTGACAGAAATCAATATGAATTCATTCATAAATTCATAGTTTCGTAGAATCAAACTCATATGTTGTATGAAGATAAGGTCTTCTAATGGGAAAAAAAGCAATGTTTTTCTGAAAATATACTAGATATTTGTTTATTTTGGTGGTTGTTTGCCTCATGATGATCTTTTGTATTTACCACTACATCACTGTATACAGCAGTGTGTATTCATATGTACACACACTCACACATGTCCTGCTTACAATCTGGACAATCCATGCAACATATAGACAGCAGGACGATGACAGGAGAAGAAGAAAGCAGGTCTTGCTTGTAAGGTCTAATACTACTGGCCTACTGTGACTTATGTCAACCATTTTGTGATAAACTGTCCAAACATAAAGTTATGTTGGTGAATGTGAATGTGTATTCTGTGTCCTGTAGACAGTGAAGTGAACATCATTTAGTCGGAGTTCAGGAGGGATACAGCTAGTACATTGAGAAATGAAGTGAGGCCACCTAGTGGACAGAAAGGAAAAGGCTTTGAGGCTTGAGCATGAATTTACAGCATTACTGTCTGTCTTTAACATGACAACATGGAAAATGATAAAATGAAAGCCTGTGCTGAAGCAGACATTCCCAGACGTAAAGTCCAAGGAAGACCTGCTGTACTAGTGTGAAGTGATGAAGGAATATCTCACACTTGTGAAGAAAAACGTTGTGTTCTTCTTGCAAAGCAGTGAATTAGTAACCACCATTTCAATGTGATTTCATGTAGTTCAACTTTCTGAACAAAAACCACCATAATGTCTCCAAGAAGGTCCTTTTTTATTTTCTTTATCAGATTCGTTTTGATTAAAACCGTCGGCCTACATCTCTTTTCAGGAACTCATTCTAATTCATTGGCTCTTGTGTTTCTTATTTGATGAAGCCATAGCACTGTGTGTTGTTGCAAGGGAGTTTCTTAAAGTGACAGTAACGATTACTGCAATACCTAGCCTATATGAACAATACATTGTGTTTCAAAGATTAAATTATTATAAACATTCAAAAATAAAGTAAAAGATGAGGAGAGATTAGAGATAAAAAAACATTTATTTTGAAAAAGCTTCTTTATTTGTGCTATTAACTAAGAGTAACAATCTAAACCTTCCCAAGAAATCAATATAATTTAATCTCTCAAGTAGCAAATGCAGTGGATTTACCTGGAGAAAAACTGATGTGGTTCTCAGTGTGTACCCCACTGAGAACCCAGTATTATATTATGTAGCTTCTCTCTCACAGACACACACACACACACACACACAACATTTGTGTACTAGCCTATACATACAGGAACACATAAAACTGAAGCAAATGAAGCAAAACCTGATAACCTTTAAGTAAAAACACACAACCACCATTTGACACACTCTCCACACACTCAGCAAACGCCCACGCATGAGAGAGAGAGAGAGAGAGAGAGAGAGAGAGAGAGAGAGAGAGAAAGAGAGAGAGCAAAAGTTGTGTGCTTTTTTAATATCCCATTGAGATCACTGACCCCAAGTTTAACTATTCCATTTTTATTTGTCATAATCTTCACTTCATATTGTAAACAAGGGCTAAGCACACGCTGCCTCTTCAAAACCGCTCCTCTTCCTGGAATCAAGCAAACCCCGATAACCCCTCCCTTTACTTCCTGGAGTCAAATACAGCCAGTTCCATTCTGCCCACATATTTCCTGTTCCCTCCCCTTTCACAGATCTGCCAGTTTAAAGATGGGTGTAAAGAGCATGTTGTGAAGTGCAAGAGCTGACAAGCCCATTCACTGCAGATCAGCACATGAACATGAAGAAAAGGAACAGAGGTTTGGTTTGGATCAGAGCCCAACTTCCTTCTGATGAGAGAAAGTGAAACTATCTGACACTCACTGTCACTGAGAAGTGAAATGGCGCAGCGAGGAATTCAGCTGGACGGGGCAAAACTCTGCTGTTCCATCTGTCTGGATCTACTGAAGGATCCGGTGACTATTCCCTGTGGGCACAGCTACTGCATGTATTAAAAGCTGCTGGGATGAAGAGGATCAGAGGAAAATCCACAGCTGCCCCCAGTGCAGACAGACCTTCACACCAAGGCCTGTCCTGGTGAAAAACACCATGTTAGCAGAGTTGGTGGAGGAACTGAGGAAGACAGGACTTCAAGCTGCTCCTCCTGATCTCTGCTATGCCGGACCTGGAGATGTGGCCTGTGATGTCTGCACTGGGAGAAAGCTGAAAGCCCTCAAGTCCTGTCTGGTGTGTCTGGTCTCTTACTGTGAGCAGCACCTCCAGCCTCACTATGATGTTGCTCCATTAAAGAAACACAAGCTGGTGGAAGCCACTGTAAAGCTTCAGGAGAACATCTGCGCTCGTCATGACGAGGTGATGAAGGTTTTCTGCCGTACTGATCAGCAGTGTATCTGTTATCTCTGCTCCATGGATGAACATGAAGGCCACAAAAAAGTCTCAGTTGCAGCAGAAAGGACCGAGAGGCAGAAAGAGCTCGGGGTGAGTCGGCAAAAAATCCAGCAGAGAATCCAGGACAGAGAGAAAGACGTGAAGGTGCTTCAACAGCAGGCGGAGGCTATCAATGGCTCTGCTGATAAAGCGGTGGAGGACAGTGAGAAGATCTTCACTGAGCTGGTCCGGTTCATTGAGAAGAGAAGCTCTGATGCGAAGGAGCGGATCAGATCCCGGCAGAAAGAGGAAGCGAGTCGGGCCGAAGAACTTCAGGAGAAGCTGAAGCGGGAGATCGCTGAGCTGAGGAGGAAAGACGCTGAGCTGGAGCAGCTCTCACACACAGAGGATCACATCCATTTTCTACACAGTTACCCCTCGCTGTCACGTCTCAGTGAATCTACAGACTCACCCGGCACCAATATCCGTCCTCTGCGCTACTTTGAGGATGTGACTGCAGCTGTGTCAGAGGCCAGAGATAAACTACAGGGCATTCTTACAGAGGAATGGCCTAAGATCTCATGGACAGTGACTGAAGTGGATGTTTTACTGCCACAACCAGAGCCCAAGACCAGAGCTGAATTCTTACAATATTCACATCAGATCACACTGGATCCAAACACAGCAAACACACTGCTGTCATTATCTGATGGGAACAGAAAAGTAACATGTATGAGAGAGGAACAGTTATATTTTAGTCACCCAGACAGATTCATTAACTGGTGGCAGGTCCTGAGTAGAGAGAGTCTGACTGGACGTTGTTACTGGGAGGTGAAGAGGAGTGGGAAGGGAGTTTCAATAGCAGTCGCATATAAAGATATTAGCAGAACAGGGGATGAAAGTAAATTTAGATTCAGTGACAAGTCTTGGGCATTACATGATTACAACAATAGTTATCAATTCATACATAACAAGATCACAACTCCCATCCCAGGCCCTCTGTCCTCCAGAGTAGGAGTGTACCTGGATCACAGAGCAGGTATTCTGTCCTTCTACAGCGTCTCTGAAAACATGACTCTCCTCCACAGAGTCCAGACCACATTCACTCAGCCTCTCCATCCTGGATTTAGGCTTGGTAATTATGGAGCCACTGCTGAGTTGTGTAAGCTCAAGTAGACAGGAGTGATTAAAGTAGCAATGTGTGAGATTCTGTTTTTTTCTGTTTTTTTAAATTATTTTTTGTCTCCGTCTTTGTTGCTCAGCGCTCATTGCTTTGGTGTTTTTGCACTGCACTTCCCAGTTCCCACCTGTCAATCAAACAGTGTGGGCGGGACTGTCACGTCTTTTTCCTTGGATTTTCTGTTGATGCAGTTTGACTTTCTGTAGGTGGCGCTCTTTTCTTTTTCTTTCCTTTTCTTTGTGTTTTATCAGTCAGTGATAGAGAGTATCCAAACTGACATTTATTCATATGAAAACATAAACTGTTGTGTGGTCTATATAGTCCTTATGTCTGTTGTATATTTGTATTGTTGCTGTAATATTTTCTGCTATTTCTGTTCCACTGCATGGGCCTTAATGGAGCAGCACTAGAAGTCTCCCCTTTATTATAGCTGAATAGTTGTTAACATGTTGATTTTGTTCCTGGCCCCTTGTAACTTTGTTGAGAAAAGTGAACTACAAATGTAATCATTATTATTATAATCAATAGGGAGAGCATTCATTGTTTTCCTCCACAGTGATGACATATTGGTTTAACAGATTGATTGTGTGGATGAAGTTAATATGTAGATGGAAAGACTGAACCAGAGTCCTTTACCAGGCTTTAGTGATTGGATGTGTGAACAAAGTGAATGTTTGCAAAAATGAATAAAGTTTTTTTTTTCCAAGAATGAATGAAATATTTCTTGTGTATTCATTCCAGGAAGTCTATGAAAGCTGCTAGAGAAAATGTGAAACTAATATGACAGTATAACTGAGGCCATTTTCCCCCTAAAACACAACAAAGTGCAGTCTTAATGTTTAGAGCAGATGTGGAATCAAAAGTCAAATGAAGCAGCAGTGTTACCAAAGAAGAAACACTAGTGAAGATGGAAAGAATGAAGGACAATCCTGTTGTTAATGGAACTGGTTAAATGTATGAATGAAGTGAATGTTTAGATGGAAAGACTGAAGGACAGTGTGAATGGATAACATTTACCAATCAATCTCTATCCTTGTAACTTTCTTCACTGAAACAGCTTTGTCATGACTAAGATGGCAACCTCCCACTTTTCAATCATTTGTTGCTTTTTACAAGCAACATTGTCTTTGTGCACTTGCTCAATCAACAGGTTTTCTTCCACAGGCCTGAAAAGCCTGGAAAACCATGAAGAATTCATCTGATCATTTCCAGGTCAAGTTTGAGAAAAAGTTTTGTTCAGTCACGCGTATGAGTGATATGTCATGTGACACACATATGAGAACAGATTTGATGTAGGTTATTTTATAAATCAAGGTCCTTGCCTCCTTCCTTTGATATCTATCTATCTACCTATCTATCTAAAATTTCCAAATAATTGTATGATTCCTTATCATTTGAAATGCACATATTTTCCTTTCCCGAGTGAAGGGAAGTGACCTCAGCATAGAATGTGTTGTCATAAGCATTACACTGTGTGAGTCAGTGAACAGAGTGGCACCAAGAAGCCATGCTGTTGTTTTTTTTAATGGCTTTTCAACTTTATTGGATCGTCTACAGTGGAGAGAGACAGGGGAATGACCTGCAACAGTCTGTCAGTCAGTTTGCATAAATGTGAGGATGAGCCTCTCCTCTCTGCAGTAAAGTGACCAGCTTCATCTGCATCTGCTAATGCATCTCCATATCTGTGTATCATGTGTCTGCTTGGCTGGCAGCCACTAATGGATTGCAGTGACTGTTGTAAAAACATCAAGGCAGGGATGTAGTGGAGGGTAAACACAGACAGTCTTAGTTTACCCACCTTTTTATTTGTTAACTGACAGAAATCAATATGAATTTCACAGTCTTTTGTATGAAGATAAGGTCTTCTAATGGGGAAAAAAAACAATGTTTTTCTGAAAATATACTAGATTTTTGTTTATTTTGGTGGTTGTTTGCCTTATGATGATCTTTTGTATTTACCACTACATCACTGTATACAGCAGTGTGTATTCATATGTACACACACTCACACATGTCCTGCTTACAATCTGGACAATCCATGCAACATATAGACAGCAGGACGATGACAGGAGAAGAAGAAAGCAGGTCTTGCTTGTAAGGTCTAATACTACTGGCCTACTGTGACTTATGTCAACTATTTTGTGATAAACTGTCTAAACATAAAGTTATGTTGGTGAATGTGAATGTGTATTCTGTGTCCTGTAGACAGTGACGCTAACATAATTTAGTCAGGGTTCAGGAGGGACACAGCTAGTACATTGAGAAATGAAGTGAGGCCACCTAGTGGACAGAAAGGAAAAGGCTTTGAGGCTTGAGCATGAATTTAGTGCTGGTGTGAGCCTGCAGCGACCTTGTGATTTTCCTGCAAAATTACTATCTGTCTTTAACGCAGGTCTCATCCCAGACTTTCTGACTCATTGGAGATTAACAGACAGGGCTGTGTATTGGAGTTTTATGGCTGTTTATCAGGTCTGTTCCTTGGTACCATGTTTTAGGGGTGGAAATGAGGTAACTTAAGTTGAGGTCAGTGCCCTTTCCTTTCAATCTCACAGTCTTCCCCCACAGTGCTGATCGGTTATCACGAGGAAACTCGCAGACAAGATGCAAAAAGGGTTCTGCTGGAAAGTATTAGATTCATTACTTCCATACAGAAGAGGTTTTGGGGTTGCTCATCATGTAACCCTAAATGGGTGGAAGTGCATAATGTCTTGGAGAAGGTTTTTAAAGTAGATATACCATTTAAGTGTCAAGTAATATACATGGGGAGTATACCGTTTGAAGTCGGGGACCTAGAGAATAAACATTTCCTCACAATTCTGTGCAGTGTGGGTAGAAATGCCCTTACAAGGAAATGGCTGAAACCAGAAATATCATCAATTGATGACTGGACTGATGTTATTCATGTAATATACTGTACGTAATGGAGAAGTTAACCTTCGCATTAAAGCTCCAACAGGACAAATTTAATAGAATATGGGGAAAATTGATTGATTACATTATCGCTTTGAGACTTCCTGCAATAACTATAAATGTGAACAGAATGGAACGCCCTTCTATTTATTGTTCTTAGCTAGTTCAATTTTGTGTATATGTGAATGCATGTATACATTTATAAAAATCCCTGCTCACATTTCCAAACCTTGACTTGAACCCAACTGCCTAACTTGTGCCTACACAATCTTACTCTACTTGTTCACCTTCATGTACAAAGCCAATTTGATGGTAGGGCTCTTCCTAAGAGTGGACAAATTAATTTGCTGCTCAAATGTTACTGCCAGGTACTTCAACACTTTTTTATGCAGCAACATACAGAAAACATAAGTGACTTGTAGGTTACATGTAAAGATTATTGAATAAATCATAGCTTCTAGTCACAGTTTAACTGTTTTGCAAGCTATTGTGAATGTCATGAAATGTCATTTTTGGGAGGAGCTACAATGTCATATAAAGGTATAGACACTAAATCAAAGGTAATAGTTAGGCCATCAGTATGATCAGGCAACCTTCCCATGTCAGATAAAAGCTTCATAGCCATGCACTTGGTGCACTACTAGTGTGCATTATTTTCAAGATGACAAATTAAGTGTTCCTCAGGTTTTATTTTTATTTAAAATGTATGCAACTATTATCCTTATCAAGGCATGGTCTTGTCATCATGGTCCACCCAGGTGAAGGTCAAGGGGACTACTTGGACCTTCAGCAGCCTCTTCTGCTCCGATCTAGTCTGGACTGGGAGTCAAGGTCTAACCCGGGTCCAGGTGTTTATTTCAGACACTCCAAATGTTCCAGTTCTAGTGTTCTAGAGCTATAGATTGTCCTCGAGATTTGAGTCAGAATTCTAGAATTCTAGTGAGGTTCTAGTGTTGCCATTAATCCCAGATGGTCCATATTAGGTTGTTCCAATAGCTAATTTCCAGGCCTTAGGCCCCTGACCTCCCAGCAGGAACCATCTCACCTCCACCTGTAGTCACTGCTTATATGACTTCCTGATCTCCCCATTATGACCTTGAAGTGCTCCCCAACTTCTCATCATCCCCTAAAACTTTATCTCTGTCCCTTGTCTCTTCCTCCAACACCAAACCTCTGTCCCTCTTGTCTTCTTTCCCTCTCACTTTCCTGTTCTATCCAGCCTTTGGTCTACCCAATTCATTCTATTCATTTTCTCCACACCTAATACGTCCATCCCTTTCTGCCTCAACTCTCCATCCACCTGTATTGGCCGCTCCACCACAAACCCCACCCTCTGCTGATCCCACCCTGACACTGCCTCTGCCCACTCCCTATTAGTCAATTGGCCAGTCTCTGAGACTTTAGTGGTAACTATGACCACAGCAGAGTGAGCAGGGTTCTCTCGACTTATCTGCTCTGAGCCAAGAGTACCAGAACTGACCACAGCTGGTCCTATACTGGAACCAGAAAATCTTCCTTGTACCATGACCGCTTGCTTGGCCTTCACTGCTCCAGTAAACTGATCCTGATGGAGAGCTTCAACTTGCTTGGGACCAGAATCTAAATCAGAACCATCTAGTAACCCTGCTACCAAGAATGGTGCCCTGGTCACAATTTGATGAGTAGACTGGTCTGATTCTAACCCTGTAATCCATAGACTCTGAAACACACCATTAATACCATCTGGACCTTTAGTGGTATCAGAACCACCTAGTAGCCCTGGCATTCTAGCAGGCATCATGTCCCCTGTTTCACTGACAGACTCACCCTGTTCTACCCACCTGATCCTGTCCAACTCATCAGACGCAGAGCCTAGCCTGGTCTTCCGTGACTCTCTGACATCAAGAGGGCCAGGGTGGTCCATTTTAAAGCTACTGGTGCTGGAATATGTAGGTAATAGCTCCAGTCCATTGCCAGCCTGACTCTTATGGACGTCTGAGTCTTTAACAGAAACAAGTCTACTGGTAGTAGACCCATCTATTATGTTGCCAAACCCAACTCTATGACCACGACTTTCACTGGTAACATTACTAATACCAAAACTATCTCTCCTGGTTGTAATATTACTGCCACTAGAACTAGCGCTACTTGCTGTAGTATTATCACCACTAGAAATAAGTTTAATGATAGCAGACCCAGCTGTGGAAACATTACTTATAGCAGGACCATGTTTACTTGCATTAACATTACCGATACCAAAACTGTAACTTGTAGTGATATTACCGGTACCATAACTATCTCTTCCAGCAGTAGTATTACTGATGCCACTAGATGGACCACTAGCAGAACTCTTCTTGGTACTGAACACCACCTCCTTTTCCTCCAGCCCATTGTGGCCTTCCCCTTCACTATTGACCTCTGAGCTCTTAGCAGACATAATGATGCCATTTAGTGCTCCTACTCCTGTCAGGTGGCTCTTTGTCTTTGTCTTCTTTGTCTCCATAATCACCTCTTCTCTCTCACCCTCTTCCTCTTCTCCCTTTCCCTGCTGGTTCACTGTACCTGCCCTACCCCTCCCCCACATTTCTTCCCCAGCAAGGAGCGGAGAACTATTTTTAAGAATGGCCTCTTTCTCCTCCACAGGGCCGACTTCTGACTCCCGTAGAACCGCCAAGCCTTTAAATTTCATAAGCTCTTCCTCCATCTTTTCCTCTTTTCTCTTCTCTTCTCGATCCTCCTCTTCTCTTCCCTCCTCTGCTTGGAAAGATGTCACCCTCATCCCTGTTTTGTCTCCATCCTTAACTCCGATATGCCAGCCCGGACTGCTGACCAGACTCCTGACAGCCGGAGACACAGATGACAGCCCTGAGGAAGGAACCAAGAAAGAAAGACATTGAGAGAGTAAGGCAAAGAGACAAACGGACAAAGAGATGACACCACTGGTAGTCAGTGTTATTTTCTTAATGATTTATGTTTAATCATTTTCAGTTAACAGCTTGTGTGTTGTGAGTTTGGATAATTTGCCAACTTTGTGTGACTAAATTCTCAAGACTTACAGCTCTGCGTCTCTATACACATGGATTCACAGCAGGAGCATACAGAGGGCAGGGCCTCCAGCTCCTCCCACCTACACACAGGAAAAAAAAAGTTGTAGCAGAGAATTTATTATTATTATTTTTTTAATTAAATCATTTTTTTCCTTTTAGACACTTTTTTCCTTTAATTACTTGTTGAAATTGTTATGTTACTTTTGTCAATTAAAATTAAAGTACCAATAAATATATCCGTGAAAAAATGATATTTATAAAGGGGCTTTAGGGCCCAAGGGTGCCATCCATGATGGATTAACCTTAAAGGAATAGTTCACCCAAAAATGAAAATTCAGTCATTATCTACACTCCCATGCCAGTTGAAACTTGGGTGAAGTTTTTTAGTCCATACAGCAGGCCCTGAGCTCCACAGCGGAACGGCATAGAAGCCTTCTCCAAAATAACTGAAGCTGCTGGGCCCCGACTTGACCTGACTTCATGGTTCAAAATATAATGGAAAATAACCATAGTTATATGTTGCATGGACTAACAAACTAAATCCGAGTTTCAGCTGGAATGGGGGATGAGTAGATAATGACTGAATTTTCATTTTTGGGTGAACTATTCCTTTAAAGCTGAAATACGCGATTTTCTGACCATTAGACGGTGACAGAAACCGCAGCACATTTGAAAATAAAGCACAGCAAAGCTGCTGGACTGCTGAGGCCCTTAAGGACAAACTGTGCACAAAGGCTATCAGCTAAGCTAAACGTACCTATGGAAAAGTGTTGCTGGTTATCAGTCTCGCTTTGCTAGATTTTTCTCCTGCTGAAGGTTACATGTCCCCTAATGACAAGTGAAGAGGCAGGTAGCAAGTTTACTAGTTTAACAAGTTTACTCACTCGCTTCATCAATTCCACCATTATGAGAATTTTTTTCAGGAATGGGAGGGAGAGAGTGCCGTCTTTAAACAGCGAGCAAGGAGACAAGCTAGTTTTAAAAAAATGAAAAGCTATTGAATGGAGCGAGAGGAGCTTCGTTCCGGAGCGGAATTTGACAACAAACTTTAGAAACGAGGTGAAAACAGCAACACAGCTGGCTGCTGTGTGGATATTGGTTTATATCATTATGTCTCAATGAAATCTCCACATAGCACACGTTAGTTTCAGGATTGGTTATAAGGTCTGATATGACTTATTGCAGGTTTAAAGTTGAAGCATGTTAATTGCATTTGCAATTGGTGATGAAGGTGGCCGCTTACCTACTGGCGGCCATGTTGAAGTTGCAGGACTTGGAGCTGTGGGACGGGGCACTGCCTACTGACATTGAACAGTGGAGGTACAGCAGCTACATACAGACACGTACGCACATGTGCGCGCGCACACACACACACACACACACACACACACAGACACAGTCACACCAGGTAAAAAAACATATTGCACTGCTAGACTATCGTAACCTGTGTGGTGCCCATGGAGTGAGCTAGTCACCTTGTGTGTGTGCATTACTTTGAAAAAACTCTTCATAAAAGCCAAATTATGGATTCACAGAATTAAATTTGTTTCTCATGATTTATAGGAGTGAGACATTTCTTAATGATAAGATTTGTTTATACACAAAAATATAAGCAACTTTCTGTTAAGGCTCTCCACAACAACCCTTGTTGCAATCAGCCGAGTAAATTGGCAGTTGAACAGCTATTGCCAAGCATGAAATACTACCTTTGACTACATTGCTAGTTCAGAATTTATGACATTCAATTGACTTGCATTTCCTTTAACAGTATCCCTGATGCTGTGTCCAAATCATGGTTTCAGCAATAAACAAGATAACAATCAAAAGCAACCTTCAACATATGAAAATAAGTCAACATATGGAAAGCATGAGTAAACCATACTGTAATGCAAACCAATGTAGACATATCAAGAGGATAAATATTAGAATAGTTCAGACTGGGATCATTGGACCTTATTTTGAAATTGCAAGCAGTCTCATTTACAGTTAAGACAGAAGACTGTCAACACATTAGCTTGGAAACAATCCACCACATCAAGCTCACTATGAGATGCCAACATGTCAACATGTTGAAACCCTGAATGTAGAGTAAGCTCCCCTCACAGAGTACTTACAGGAGACTCAAGGAACATTATTTTGGGCCGTTTGTTTCATACTTGCAAGCCAAAAAAATGAATAAAAAAATAAACAAAAACAAAATTTCCATCACTGCACACTCAATTTATTTACTTCTATTTCTTTCTATTAGTTTCAAATATGAAACTACATATGAAATACATGTGTATAAACAGAATGGAACAATTAATTACCATTACTGTCAACTCACTGAGACTCAAACATGAGAAAAAAAAAATGGCATCAGATGTATGCCAGTCTTTACACTGCACTGCTCATGTTAACTCTCTGAGTGTTGATTTACTCATCTCCAATTACAAAGTATTATTGTTTACAATACTGTTACTAACACATGCACATTTGCAGCCAATTGTAGAATTATGTTTCCCTTCACAATAGAGATCAGATCAATGTATTTACATTGACCAACTTTTGATATTACAGATGAGTCTATGTATGGGAAGCACTGCATTAATATCTAATTCATCAAATGTAATTATTTTTGTGTTAATTATTTCCCCCATGTTGTCTTACTTGTGTGGCTCCAGGGAAGAGGAAGGCGTCCACAGAGAACCTCACCACACTGCCCCCTGCTGACCAGAACCGGGAACTACTGCCCTCTCTCCTGCTGTCTGCCATGCAGCTGGAAACAATACATGTGTAACAGTGTGCAAAATAATAAACATTTAAGACTGGTATAATGTCACAAACCAACCACTGAAAGAAGAAATGTAGACCTTTATAAATACTTATAAATTTACTATTGTAAATACATGTTGGTGTGTGTGTGTGTGTGTGTGTGTGTGTGTGTGTGTGTGTGTTGTCATTACTGATATACCCATAATTATTAATGATATCCAGTCTAGGCATGGCATTTGGGTCTTTGGAGGCTGTAGCGTAGCACGAGTCCAGGTATAACCTCTCCCCAGGCAACAGAGCTCCTGTCTGGGCAACGAGGTACACCGGCTCCCCTAGGGAGAACCACTGGTCTGGAGATACTGGCTGCCACTGGGCTACAAACACACATACACAAGGCAAGTAGACAATGTAAGCACTCATACTTTCTTTATAGGTGCATTTATATTTTCATTTTGTTTTTATCTGAAATGACTGTTGTGTGCCCGGTTTAAATGTAAACATTTTGGAAATTGTCTCCATATTTCAATTCGGTCTGATGTTTTCTGAGTGGGGTGTAGTGTTTTGATACACGCCTGCCTGACACCTCTCTCAGATCTTCTTAGGATTAGGCCATAAAGTTTTCAACAAATAATGTAACTTGGAAAATTAAAATAGGTTACTTTGGAAATGAATTACAATTAAAACCAATCCTAGTTATTTTAGTGACCATATAAGGTGACATGATATATCCCTTTTATTCCTTTAAGTAAAAACAATTGAAAACACTATCTTGTTCCAGTTATTGATTTTAAAATGAGTAAATAGGTTGGTAAAAAAAACAGAGGAAATTAATGAGTGTTTTTAAAGACACAATATTCTTTATTAATTTCCAGGTAAATCTATTATTATTGCTGGAATTAATACTACATTAACTTACTATTTAATTTGTAAATGCACAGTATGTAATTTCTGCCGCTAGGGGTCTCTCAATCAAAACAATAACAAAAGACCTAGTTTGATGATGTCGTGAAATAGCGTGGGATCATGGGAGTTTTTTTTTTTTTTTTTTTTTAATGGGGACAGCTTCGGCGACAGAACGCGCAGCAAATGGGAATGAATAATCATGATCCGTCACGAGTGAGCGATAAAAACAATAGAATGAAAAAAAGAGCTAGAGCGGCTAGCTAGCTAGTTGGCCTTGACTTCCTTCCTCACTCTGACATATCATCTGGTGTTTCCTGTGTTTCCCCGGAAGTTAGGGGGTAAAGGGGATATGATGCCATTGACAGGCGACCAAATGAAACGCACCGTTAACTTGAATAAAATTACGCATTTCTCTGGGTTTGGACATTGTTAGAAACATTTGGGATAATGTAAGTACACAACTCCAAAAAATATACATAGCCTAGGTCTAGCCATTTTTAGATATTTTAATGTGGAAATGTTACATATTATACCTTTAAAGGTTCACTACATAGTACTGAAACTCTATTGTAATTGCTGGACTATTTGGTCCGATACCTCGGCCATACATTGGTAACCTTCTTTCCTAATTTGGTATATAGATAGTCCTGGTCACTCACTAGTTGGACACAAAGAATGGTCATGATTGGCCCATAGGGGGCACTATAATAAGCCCTCAAAGTCTAAGGTTCAGCCCAGCCACACCATTAGTCACAGAGATTCAAACTTGACAAAGATATGTATCTGGACATGCTTAACATTTTTGCCTGTAAGACCCATAATGGCTGCTTATCATTTTCGGCCATCATTTTGGATTTTTTTCAAAACCTTTAAAAATTCTATTGTATATTAGGTGGGCCTGATACCACCACTGCTGATACAATTGATAGAGTTACCTATAATTTTACAAGTGCTATGTTTAAGATAGTTAGTAGAGGAGATGCTGGACCATGAGCCAGTATAAGCACAGACTAACTGGGAACTTGGTGGATTCTTGGTCATGCTGTGGTAACCTGTGTTAACATGTTCAGATTTTAAGAAAATGCAGCCATTTGAACTTCTGTTACGGTGTGACAATAACAAAGACTCCACACCACACAATGAATTTCATTATTCTGTATTCAGTCCAATGACTCCGACAGATTGGTAACTTTTTCCTACCCTGGACACAAAGAGCAGTTCTAATTTGCCCATAGGGAGCGCTATAAGCCCCCAAAGTCTAAGGCTCAGTCCCGCCACGCCGTTAGTCGTAGAGATGCGAGATGTATATCTGCACATGCTGAACATTTTTGCCTCTAGGACCCATAATGTCTGCCAACAATTTATTGGCCACCATTTTGATTTGACAGGTGCATTTGGCAGGTACATTAATTGGGTGTGCCTTTACTTAGTTTGAGAAAAGCTAAGAGATCGTCAAAAAATGGGCAAGTTACTAACCATCAATTTTTTTTATTTAACTGATTGTAAAATCATGACAGTAATCAATCCAATTTAAATTCTACAGGTTGGCCAGAAACATCATTTTGCCGAGACGGTGGGGCAAAAGGGAGAGATTACATGCTAAAGGGAAAATTTCCTACATGGAAATTTCACAAATATTTTGCTTCTGCATTACCAAACCTGGAGGGCACGCACTGTTGCACACACAATCCTTGCATGGCCACAGTGGCCTCGTGAGGTTGGTAATGTAGAAGCTAAATACAATGGCGAAAGACTTTGTAAAGACGATTAATTTCAGTAATTTCAGTTCCGATTTCATAGACTCCATGCACCCAGTTCGGCAACCTTCACCTATCATGAAGAGCCTTATTAATTTTGACCACAGGTGATTAGCCAGGTCCACATCGGAATCCTGATTCTAGGTAAATACTCCATTAGTGTCTCCATGTGATCCTGCTGTTTGTTGTGGTTCAACACATGAACGTAAACTGCAAACATTTTACAGCGTTTTAGTTCTCATTTTTCATTTATCCTACAGCCATAATTGGTGGTTTGCATACCAGGCAATGGCAAGCTAATAGCCTAGCTATTACTGTGATAGCGCTGATGATGGCTGTGATGGCCACATATACAGCCACACATTGAATGGTGGTGAACACTCCTACACTCCACTCACCTCTTGGTTAATTTACTTTGTTTCATTTAGTCTATTTCATTTTGCACTTTTACAGTCACAATGCACATACACACAAGCAAACAAATACATGACTCGACACATGGCTTTTTGTTTCATACAGCATACTCACAAATTTATTAGCAAATAGACCCTACATGTTTTCTGATTTGTAGCGCACACATTTTAGTTAACATTGTATGGGTTATATTGCTACTTTGTTTCATTGTTCTAATTATTAGGGCCCGGCAGCAGCTCTGTATAGCTCCAGTCCTATGCCAAACAACACTCAATAATGTCTGGGGCAAATAGTCCTGATGGTGGCGCTACAGCAGTGGTCTATAATTCAAAACTTTTAAAAAATGATAAAAAAAATCAAAATCAACAATCCATGCTACAGCTCTGTAATTTTCTGAGGTTATCGGCCCAAACAAGACAAAACTTTCATACACTGGTAGCTATACTAAATTATGAAGTCCACCATTCACCTGTGCAAAATAAAATTTAATAAAAACAGTAAAACTAATTAAATCCAACTAGTCCCACATATTTTGAACAAATGACATGAAAATCACTACAGAGCATCATTAGACCTGCCAGAAACAAAACTATCGTTGGGTTTTTCATTTAATCAAAAATTGAGCCCACAGCTCATCAAAATGTCTGACTGTAAATGGTACTGTACACAGCCACAGTAAAATTGCAGCTTACTCAATGTCCAATCTTCATGTAAAAAATAGTCTGCCAGTCTTGGTAGATGAAACTTACAAAATTTCAGACTTTTATCTGAAAAACTGAATTTTTAAAAATTTGAATTCTGCCCTTAACCATTGTAGTCAATGGAAAATGGAGCATCTTTAAATATCAGTTTTTCGCTCATGGAGCATTCCATACTTTTACAAATACATTACAGACATCTCTATGTTATCTAGAAGTACGCAAATTCTCTGAATTTTATCTTGAAAACAGAATATTTGACACTGGTTTGAAATCTGCCTTTGTATGGATGGACAGATCTTATCATGCACCCTGCTAGTTGCCTCAGTCATTGTGTGTCATTTTGGGAGGTCAGTTTGTTCTGTTCAGTTGTTTAATTTGGAATTGTCTGAGTTAAATTATGTTCAGTTGGCCTCTGTTATGGGACCAGAATTATTGTTTATTGTTAACTTTGCGTTTTGCATTTATATTATGTACTGAGTTTTGGGTAAACAAAAGCCCTTATTTTTGAAAATTACACCTGTGACCCCTTTGCCTGCTTGATTGGTCCCTCACATTGGTCCCTGAAATGCATCCATTGTTTGTGCTCACTAGCCCTTTATTAAAAAAGATGAAAGGACATTATGAGTGCTGGCTTTTCTTTCTACAAATATCAGTTTTGGCCGTGCACCTGAGGAAGATCTTTTTATCGAGTTGTGCTTGCACTTGGCAGAGTTTAAACTATTATCCTAAAACATTGTGTGTTCGTTCTACATGCATCTAAGTGCATCTAAATAATGATATAATGGATAAAATAAAATAAAAAATTCTACTCAGAGTAGGGCTGGGCAATATATTGATATTATATCGATATCGTGATATGAGACTAGATATAGTCTTAGATTTTGGATATCGTAATATTGTGATATGGAATTAAGTGTTATCTTTTCCTGGTTTTAAAGGCTGCATTACAGTAAAGTGATGTCATTTTCTGAACTTACCAGACTGTTCTAGCTGTTCTATTATTTGCCTTTACCCACTTAGTCATTATATCCACATTACTGATGATTATTTATCAAAAATCTCATTGTGTAAATATTTTGGGAGATCACCAATAGTCATCCCTACAATACTGTCGCAATATCGATATCGAGGTATTTGGTCAAAAATATTGTGATATTTGATTTCGTCCTTATCGCCCAGCCCTAACTCAGAGCAATCGTATGGTGTCAGGAGACTTGGGTTATTCTGCACAAGCTGTATGGAGTCATTTTATGGTTATTTTTATTTTAAGATCGGTCCTCAAAGAGGACGAGAAGGCTGCTTCGGAGTCGTGCTGGGAAGCTCTGGGAGTGTTGTATGGACTAACAAACTTCAGAGTTTTAACCGGCATGGGGGTAAGTAGATAATGACTGAATTTTAATTTTGATTCCTTTAAGAGTTCCCCATCAGACCAATCAGTGTATTTTTTTTTTTTTTAAATAGACGGACAGGCACTGCCTGATCCCTGATGTGGACAGGTGTGTGTTACCATTGCAGACAGTGAGGCTGAAGCTGCGTTTACTCCTGATGCTCTTCATAAAGGTTGTGTGGTGAATCTGGGGTCTGTAGCCAACTTGGTAGGAGTAGTGGAACCTGAGACAGAAAGATGGAGCATTAAAACATGACAGAGAGCAAGACGATACCCGGATCAGACAGGATTTGAGGTTCACAGATGATCAAATGGCCAACTTATGAAACACCTAAAAACGGCTTCCAGCTGTAACAGGATTAGTTCAGTGTATGTCAGTGGTCTCCAACCATGTAGAGAGCATAAACCGACCACTGAGAGCCATGTGTATACAGGCTTCATAGGTTGAGTGTTGCACTGACAGTACTGGCAGCAGGACTGGGTTCTTTCACTTTCAATCCAATCAATTCAAAAAGAGCATAACCCCCGTATGAAAAAATACTCACCTTATACAGACTTTTATACAATCTGTGTCAGAGTTTATAAAGGGCACATATACAAGTATATTCATGTTTTTCACAGACTTTCATACAGGGCAAGAGTGGATAACATCTGTGTCCTTCAGTCAAGAAGATCAAACGTAATAATAATGAATAAATGAGCAATACAAAAACAGCCCCTCATTACGACAGTGTTCATTCTTCTCATTGATACAATATTGTGTCATCACATTGAAGCTGTGAAAAGGCTGTGATTAATATTCACAAAGTCTGCCTCATGTTGCCTAGGGCTGTGGTGATATATGAATATGAGTACAGTCTATTGCAGTAGTCACATTTATTACGCATGCTCTAGCTTCCAGCTAGTGTTGCGCAACTTTTTGCAGAAGAAAAGATGACTGCCACCGACAAAAAGAAGTCCCAACATTTTTCCCAACAACGGTTTCAGGTTAAATTCCGGAGGGAAACTCGGACATAGGGACGATTGGGACTATTGTCTTATTTAAGGTCAATAGTCGAATTATTGCAGTCCATGTAAATGTAGTCAGTGACTACGTTTACATGGACTGCAATAATATATTTATTGTAAAGATTATAAATTAGAATAATAATCTTATTCTAAATAAGACAATGTTTCGATTAAGGTGTTTACATGAGTTGCTTATAGAATATTCCATTCATATTCCCGTTTACATGCTACACAGGAGGTCCGATTAATGACTGAAGACAGACACACACCCACATTACGTCCCTATGTCCTACGTCCGAGTTTCCCTCTGGAATTTAACCTGAAACCGTTGTTGGGAAAAATGTTGGAACTTCTTTTTACTGGTGGCAGTCATCTTTTCTTCTGCAAAAAAGTTGCGCAACACTAGCTGGAAGCTAGAGCATGCGTCGTCAAGCAGTTGGATTGCCGTACGTGTCGCAAAATGCTGTGAAAACTCTGATAGGACATTATAGTGCGATTAAGGTGTATACATGTCTACAATGCACTTCAATAATGCAACTAAGATCGGAATACTCCACATGTCTTAATTTGACTATTGCTTACTCCGACTATGACCTTATTCGGGTTAAGGTAATCAGAAAATGCTGTTTACATGGCAGTGTCTTATTCAGAGTATTGTCTTAATCGGGTTAATATCAG
Organism: Centroberyx affinis; assembly: GCF_046629955.1. Classification (NCBI taxonomy): domain Eukaryota; kingdom Metazoa; phylum Chordata; class Actinopteri; order Beryciformes; family Berycidae; genus Centroberyx; species Centroberyx affinis. The sequence continues at coordinate 150,748 of NW_027278765.1, forward strand.
AATATTGCAGTCCATGTAAACGTGCTCAGTGTGAGACGTCCCGGGTCTGTTTATCATTATGTGTAATACCCGAGTGGATCCGAGAAGACCCGTGATCAGCGCTGATCATGTGACAAAACGAGAAACGCATGGAAGCGCTGTGTAACTTGAGTGATGATTAGGCTGACCTAGGATCAGATTACAAGAGCGAGACTAAGGTGAAAAAAACGTTGAGCAGCGCCAGCGAGTTGGAGCGGAGGCGCAAGATGGAAACCTTCTTCACTGAGGTGAAAAATAAGATATAAACTATTGTTTTTATCATGCATTTAACATGCAATTTAATTTCCTTGTCACTTAGACTATTGTAGCTACGTAGCCAAGTAGCTGCTAGATTCCATTATGGAGTCTCACTGCCATCTACTGGACAAACTGTCGAACGGCACAACTTGGCAAGTCGGAGAGAGTAGAACGGCATTTTTAGTAGCAATTTTAATTACCGGGTTTGTCGGGTCCATAAAATAGATGGGTCTCGGGTCTCTCTCCTCTCAGACATGCACCTGGTCGGGTCTGTAATATCTCAGGCAAAAACGGGTCGGTATATATATATTTTTAAAAATGATCGGGTCCAATCGGATCTCGGAACGAATTTCCTGGGTCCATTAGGGTTCGGGTCCATCATTTTGGACCCATGAAGACCTCTAGAGGGGAGGAGTCAGATTACCTGTTGTAATGGCAGTGGATGGGAGGAGTCAGATTACCTGTTGTAATGGCAGTGGATGGGCAGGTCGAGGGGCAGAGCTCTGATGACGTAGCCTTGTGCAGGTGGAGTGTAACACAGAGAGATGGTATAAACCAGCTGACCTCCAACAATCTGAGAGAGGGGGGTGTTACAGATGGGTTAGACTGTAGACTCTTGGAAGAATTTTATTTCCAACCGACCTGCACCCCATTCTAGTGTATAAGACGAAACTTCATTGATCTCAGCTAAAATTGGTTCACTGCAGCAGCTGAGGTTAGGATATACATATTAATACAATGAATAGAAATTACAATATTACAGATATGACCTTATGTCAATACCCTGGCTTGAAAGAATTCTCAGTGTTAACAGATATTCAGATCAGATGTTTGGAGTTACACATTTTCAAATTTACAGTCTAGAGCAAGAGCATATACACAAAATTTCAAATGTGCATCTTGAATAGGGCTGAACGATTTTGAAAAAATATCTAATTGCGATTATTTTGACTGATATTGCAATTGCGATATTAGAGGGAATGATAATTTTTACATCATTATCCTCGTTTTCATTGAAAAACGTATTAAAATGATTATGATGTGACTTTTGCAGGGATCTGTACCAAACAAAGATGTTTTCTTAAGTCTGTAGAATATGATGTGTAGGCCAGGACATCTCTGCAGCATGACAATATTTCATTTAAAATGGTATTTTGACACATTTCGCCTTTAACAAATATTGTGCCTCCTGCGATTTGAAAATTGCAGGAGGCCATATTGCGATTTCGATATAACTTCGATTAATTGTTCAGCCCTAATCTTGAATATTCAGATTTGCAGAGCAGATGTGCAAATGTGTCAGCTATTCACCCTTTCAGATTTGCAGATGGAAGCAACCATGTACAGACATATACCCAGAGGTGCAGCCTTTGAGAACTCTGTGGTGGTGACTGGTATCGTACAGAAAGTACAATATGAGTTTTTAAAACAAAAAATGAAAATAAATCCCATAAAACAAGTGGGTCACTTTTGGCTCTGTTTTGCTTTTGCTTTAATTCTGTTTTTGCTCTTTTGTCTTTGTGAAGCACTTTGTGGGCTCTGGTTTTTAAAAAGGTGCTATATAAATAAAGCTTTACTTACAAGAATGCATGTTATATATATTTTTCTTTTTTTTAGGGTTCACGTCATCTTAAAAAGATGAGTAGTCTGTAGGGCTGGACGATATGGACAAAATCAAATATCACAATATTTTTGACCAAATACCTCGATATCGATATTGCGACAATATTGTAGGGATGACTATTGATGCTTTCACAAATATTTACACAATGAGCTTTTTGATAAATAATCATCAGTAATGTGGATATAATGAAGTGGGTAAAGGCAAATAATAGAACAGCTAGAACAGTCTGGTAAGTTCAGAAAATGACATCACTTTACTGTAATGCAGCCTTTAAAACCAGGAAAAGACACTTATGCCATATCATGATAGTACGATATCCAAAATCTAAGACGATATATAGTCTCATATCACGATATCGATATAATATTGATATATTGCCCAGCCCTAGTAGTCTGAACTGTATTTGACTAGGCTACATCCTTGTTCTAGTCCATCTGACATCAGAGAATCAAACACTTTGGGTTTCTTTCATTTCCTTCATGTTAAGTGTGTATTGTAGGCTAGTTTAACTGTGTTTCGTACCGTGAAGGCTGCGTCGCACTCAGTCGATTCGTAGTGGAAATATATGAAGCGAGGACTGACACTGCTGGCCGCGCACGATCCCAACCGCAACAGGGACGGAGCGAGCCACGCGCCAAGCTGGAAGCGGTCCACGCGCACTGACACCTTGTTGACACTGCACCAGACCTCGACGGCGCGCGAACTGGTCGCGGGGTCGATCTGGGGTTGTGCTGCCGGAAAAAGCAGCGCGTTCAGGCCGGCGGGGAGCGGCCTTCTACTGAGAACCGGCCGGAACAGCTCCGGTGCCACCAGCGGCCGCGGCGCGTGCTGGAACATGGGGAGATGGTAGAAAGAAGCGCGGGGAATTCCGTCCAGTTCTGAGCTAACCCGCGGCTTCACCTCTCCCCACCATGGCGCGTGCTGCACGGGGCCTCCCAGTGCACCGGCTAATATCCAGACTGACAGGAGGAACAGCGCTACCGGCGACATGCTCAAAGCACCACGAGCCGACAGAAAGGTAAGCTACAGCTGAAGCTGCTGGAGAGACAGACCTCACTTCCTGTCTTGGTTTAATTAGCACACCTGTTGCAGCCGCTGAGTGGCTGAGCTGACACCAATACAGTTTGAGCTAAACTGGTGGACTGGTTTGTGTCAAGGGGTGTTTTTTTTTTTAAATGTCACAAAAAAAAATTACTTTGTGTGTGTTTTTGGAAAATACTAACTCTGAAATCCTTATTGTAATTATTACAGCCTAGCAAAACTCACAATTAATCAAGCAAAGTTTTTGAAAGATGTGCTCTTGAGGGGCAACAATCTCATTAAAATCCCACCTTAAAGGCTGTTTTAAACAATGAATTTGTTCAAGGCTTTTGTAATATACTTTGCATATGACTCTATACAGCTGTAGCCTACAGTCATGCTGTTCTTACATAAATTTAATCAATAACTAGGATGCTGTCGGGCCTACAGCAAGAGTCCCAATTCCCCAAATTCCCCAATCCTCGAAGGCCCCATTAAGTCAAATGTAATAAAGAAGCCATTCAATAATCACACAATAAGACTCCAGGGTTAATCTTCCCAATTATATTGGTTGTATGTCCCAACTATTTTTATTTCGCCAAATAATAAAATGTTTCCTTCTTGGGCAAAATCTGGTTGGATCTGCATGTGCATGTTCCACATAAAGGTTGGAACATGATTACCAAGTTTCAGACGATTGGTGAAATTACAGTTACAGGCCAAAAAGTCATAGGCCACGCCCACGTTCACTAATGACGACCAAACTTCAGATTTTGACTAGGACATGGTCCCAGAGCATGTGTACCGAATTTCGTGTAATTTCACCAATTGGATTAGGAGATACAGTTTTCTGGCTTTTGTGGCGCCCCCTATTGGTCAATATTTGAATGGCTTTGCACACATGTTCATTCATTATATGTGAACATGTTGTCCATGTTTCATGATGATTGGACCATCTATCACAAAGTTAGAATAATTTAGCTTATAGGCCACGCCTCCTTCACAACTTTAAGAGTTAATATCTTCAAAATTACAGTAGATATCAACAATCTATAACCAAAATTTAAAGAGCGTAGGACCATAGATGCTACTGGGCACATGGAGGATCCATGAAAGGAGTTATTTCAGGGATATAAATATGTAGGCCTACTCATTAGAAGCTGAGTAACACAATAGTAAATTAAGTAGCCTAATACAGGTTAAGCAAAGATACCATCGAATGTAAGACTTGATTATTTTCATCACTGGCCATGAAAAGAGGCCAAGGCGCATTGCACATTAGATATTTTTAATTATCAATGTGATATAAAAACTTGACAAATATCAGGGGCAATAAGGGAATATATCAGGGATGTATCAGGGAAATACTTAAATACTTAGTTATCAAGTTTTTGGGCTATTCTAACTTTTAATAACCAAGACATGGAGTTGGAGATATCCATTTTTCTCCTATCAGTTAGGGGTCATACAACTTTTATTAGTATATTAACCAACTTACCAGACAATAGTCGAGAATGATCCCATCTATCCATGGTCACCTTGTGAAAAATGGTTTCCTTTCCATATCCTTTTGGTTTCAATTATACATGTTCTACCTGTCCTATATTGCTGTCGTTCTCAATTGTCCAGGAATTGAAGAAAAATGAATAAGTTTAGTATCACTACTTTCATGGTGAAATACCTACTATTTTTATGACCCCACTGCACAAAATGACCATAATATATCTGGAGGGGGTTGATAGTGTTGTAACAATACCAATGACTCAACGATTACTTTGCCAGATGCTGATATTTCTGGCTTTCAAACTGCCAAAAATCATAGATTACTTAAGGCCCCATTAAGTCAGCGCGATGAAAATAAAACGTATGGTGGTTCTTTCTGCATCTTGTCATCACCCAAGCTAATTTATCAGCTGGGCCGTAGAAATAAATAAATGTTTTGATCTCAAAGATCTATAATTAGCCCTGATAAGCTCCACTTGGCCCCTCTCTGGAAAACCTTGATCCCAGGTCTGGCTTCTCAGGTTTTTGTTGATTTTGTAAAGGTAAACAACAAACCGACAGGATCCAAGTCCTCCTCACCTTTGCTGACTTTGAAGCACACTAATGTATTATCATAACTGATCATAACCCACTTCAGCAGGATATCAGTGGTATGGACATAGCGCTCTCTAGTTAGAAATCAGAGGAATTGCAGGGAGCTGTAATAACATTGATCAGGGGTCTCATTTCTAGAAAGGTCTTATAGTCATATTTGATCTTACCCAGTGGTGTAGACAGTAGTTACATAACCTCAACTTGGCATGTAAACAGTCACAGATCAACATCTGCTGGTTATGCTGAGGTACTGCAGGCTTGAACCCCCAAGGTGGCTTTAATTCATTTGAAATGGCCTAAAAATGAATTTACCATGAAATTACCATGAAAGTGGTGTGTGGGTTGGTAGGTTATTACACACTGTAAGTCCATGTAGACTGAATAAACCTCTGCAAACTAATGGGTTAATAGTCAATGTCAGATAAGAAACCACTGTAGACTAGTAGATTAGTAGTTATTGTAAAACAATAAACCACTGTAGACTAATGCTTAGTAGTCATCGTAAGGTAATACACCGCTGTAGACTATGTAGGTTAGTAGTTATTGTAAGACAACCCTGGCAATGATAATGCCTTGCTGAGCTACATTTGATCACAAGGATGAATGTTCCAGGAATAAAACGACTTTCTCCAGCTTAATTCAGATAAAACTGTGTTCTTAGTATTGGTCCTGAATGCTTTTCTAAACAAATTCAGCAGTACCTAGGCTCTTTTATGAGCAATGTTAATGCCTGTGTCAAAAAATTTTAGTGTCATCTTTGACCCAAACTTAAATTTCAAATTTCAAAGTATAAAAATTGGCAATGAGTACACTGAAGAAACCACTGTTTTACACAGAGAAACAGTGCGAAAAATCAACATAGTACTAATGTGTGTTCCTCTTTAAACCTTATAACTAAGGGTACTGAATTTGGTAGTTGTTTAATAATCTTAAGCAATAGTCTTAAACTAATATTACCACACACACACACACACACACACACAGTGAAGACTTTTTTTTCGATTTCATTTGGATATAGTAACTAACAAAATAGCCTAAAGATGAAAAAAAACTAAAGGCTGCTCATTTCTGACAATTAATTAAAAATGGAAAACTAAAACACCTTGGTTGTATAGCCCTTATAATTGAGGGTTGTAATTGTATTATGATTTAACTAATCGCATTCCAAAGCACAAAGCTCCACTCAGAATCCACTTTATTAGGTACACCTGGCCAGTACCAGGTAGGACCCGAGTTTGCCACCTGATTTCTTCAAGGCCTGGATTGTGTAACAGGAGTGAATTTACTTTATTATATTGTTGAAGTTAATCACAAAATACTCCCCTGCCTCACCATCCTTTTATTTTCCCCTTTTATATCGATTTTCCTTTCCTACCTGTTTTATTTATGATAATCTGGCATAGTGCCTTACATGTCTGTATAAGACCAAATAGGAATGTTTGCAAACAGATTGGCTATAGGCCTACTTCCAGGTGGATAACTCACTTTCTGTTGGCGGCAGAAGTCGTTAATAAAGGAGCGGTAAATACAGGTCAACTAAACAAAAAATAAACAAAATATTAGCAATTATGCCTAAATCATGTTGTGTTTGGGGCGGTAATGCCAAATGTAGCTCGGTACATAATTGATTAGGCTTAGGCTTTTTTCCATTTAAAACCAACCAACGGAATAAGAAGGGAGGATAACCCAGATCCTACAGTATGCTTACAGGGTGTCTCGCATCTACAAAACTGGGGACAGACGGGCAGGTAAACCAACCACTCATGACCGGGTTTGCCAGGCATTTTCTCACAGGTAAGTAATAAAAATGAGACGTTGCTGTTGGGGAACAGCTTGCTAGAGTGATACAGTCTCTCACAAGGAGGATGGATCCATGGATTCACACTGTTAACCTGTTACCATGTCCCGACAGAAACTGGGATTCACGCTGTGAACCTGTTACCATGTCCCAACAGAAACCGGGATTCATCAGACCAGGAAACTTGACTCCACTCTTATATCGTCCAGTTTTGGTGATCATGTGACCACTGTATCTTCATCTTCTTCTTGTTAGCTGAGAGAAGTGGAAGCCAGCATGTTCTTCTACTGCTGTAGTCCATCCACCATTCTCAGTAAACTCTAGACACTGTAGTGCAGAATGTCCCAGGAGGTTGGCTGTTTCTGAGCTGCTGGAACCAGTGTGCCTGCAACTATCATACCAAGTACCATGACTTTCCAATTCTAATTTTTAGCACAACAGTAACTGAACCTCTCAATCCTGTCTGAATGCTTTTCATAGCCTACTGAGTTATATTAATCACAGTCTTTAGGAGTGAGCTATTTGCACAAGCAGGGAAGTGTACCTAATAAAGTGAACATGGACATGGAACATAATTTGCCTTCACCTGAAATCAATTGACATGTTTCTAATTAAATCAATTAAAACCAAAATTTCACTGTAGGTTTTTTGTTGCATAGTGTAGGCTACGTCAGTGTGCAGAGACAAGCATGGGCAACAAGGAGCTAAGCTCTTCCAGACCTTATTATTGAAAGGTTCAGATTAGGAAAAGGCAATACAAAGTTTTCAAAGATGTTATATCTACCCTGAAACACAGTGAAGACAATAAGTGGGGGAAAATTACAGCAATACAACCTTTCCTACACAAGGCTACGGAAGCCCTGAAAGGCACGGTGATTTTTTTTTTTTGCGGCCAATTTTTAAGTTTATCTCGTTCGGACGAGTTACTAAAGTCATTCAGATGAGTTAACTAAGTCATTCGGAAGAGTTAATAAGTCGTTCAAAAGAGTTACTAAGTCGTTTGGAAGAGAAGTCGTTCGGACAACTTAATACCTTTTTCAGATGAGTTACTAAGTCGTTCAGAAGAGTTACCAAGTCGTTTGGAAGAGTTAATAAGTCGTTCAGACTACTTAATAAGTTGTTGAGAGTAGTTAATAAGTCGTTCACTAGAGTTAATAAGTCGTTCGGACAACTTAGCACTGGCATGGAGTAGACTTTCCAAAGCCTAAAAACAGATGCATGAAAGAGATAAATGAAAACCCTTTCAATAAATGAAAGGGTTTTACCCTTTCATTTATTGAAACTTAAGGTTTGACCAAAGTCTAACACTGGCATAACACTATACTATAAATATCTGAGGTCTGATCTTAAATGGAGACACGAGGAACACAGGATCACACCAGTGCAACACAGGCAAATCTGACTTTGAGAAAAACTGACATCAAATAATTATAGTAAGCTCAATAATGTAAAAGTTTGTTTACTCCCCAAAACTGTGAAGAAAGTACCTGAGGTCTCAATTTGCCTGGCAACTATGCTGCCCAGGGTATAAGCTTTTTAAAAGCAAAGTGTATTTACAAATGCTCGTAGACGATAGTCTTCAAATGCCTTTTGGAAAACAAACTCAGTATTATGATGTTTTCTTAGGAAGATTAAGATTGATAGTCAAAACATTTTTGCCATAGCCTCTGTTGTGACACAAACTCAGATCTTGTCCTTGGTTTTTGTTTTGTTTGAAGTTTTTTTTCAAAGACCAAAGGATGCGTTTGAGTAAAGTTTGCCTATAATGAGAGAGAGAGAGAGAGCGAGAGCAACCATTTACTCTGGCAAGATGAAAGACACTTGATGAAAGAACTAAAACCAACATCCAGTCCGTCTTAATTATTCAAAAAGACTCGGCCAATTTATCAAAACCGTGTGAGAATGGCTTCTGGTCAGATGAAACCAAGACATGTGTGGCTCAGATGCAAAACAAGGCAGTAGCAATTAATAGCCGGGTGGTGCAGCATCATGCTATGGGCCTGCACAAGGGCTCTTGGCTAGGAAAGGTGGGAAAATCAATCGCTCCACATTCCAAGATAGTTTGAAATCAGATGCTTTCTGCAAAAAAACTCAAATTGTCATTGTTAAACTTCACCATTATTTCATTTACAAGAAGTTAACACAATTATAGAATGTAGCAGAATGACTGTTTTATCATAGTTTGACTGTTACCTCTCCACCTACAATACAGATAGTCATGGGATCCCAGACAAAATTGTATCTAACAATAAAAATATTCTCAGATTTGGGTTCGAGAGACAAAATCTCATCAAATGTGTGTAATGTGGACTAAATTAGGGGTCCTTGATATGAAAAAGGTTGAGAATCAATGTCCTCAAGAGGAGTTGAACAGGAGGTTCCCTTGCAATTTGAGTGAACTTAAACTCTTCTGCAAAAATGGGAGAAAATGACTAAATCCAGATGTTAGAGACTTATCCAAACAGACTTACTGCTGTTAGCAAAGCAAAATGTGCTTCTAAGTATTAACTGAATGGTGTGCACAGTGCACTCAATCAACCAACGTGTTTTAGTTTTCCCATTTCTAATTCATTGTTGCAAATGAGTAACTTTTTGTTTTAGCCTTGATTTTGTCAGTTACTACATTGAATATACAAAATATGAGGGACACTTACTGTATTCATGAAGTACACTGATGAGGTGAATCTCGGTAAAAGCCATTATCCCTTATTGATTTCCATTAGTAAATCTATACCTGTTACGAAGGAGGAGATGTAGCTGAAGAGGGGCAGACGAGTTGGAGAAGGATTGAGCTTTGTGACAGTTGAGATGTGGATTGTGCGAAAAGGGCTGCAACTCTATTAAGGGGGTATAAAAGGAGGATCAGGAGGATCTTCCTAATATTCTGTGCATTCAGTGTATATCGAAATGAATGTGAGTCGGATGATATTCCTTTTACCCCCAATATAAGCACATCTATTAAGCATTATTAGCCAACAGATGCACAAAATTGCCAAAAATCATACTTTCATTCATTTCTGTTTCAGGTCCTGCACATTGCGTTTCATCTGCAGAGAGTTTAGAAGCTCCCCTTTCCCTTGGTAAACCTATGGAAGCCCATTTCCGCCAGTGTGATGAAAAAAAAATGATCCTGTAAGTCATTATAATGAGAAACTTTCTCAAAATGACGTAGTATTTCAAAATAATGACTTTGTATCTCAAAATAATGAGAAACTTTCTCAAAATAATGAGATTATTTTGAGAAAGTTTCTCATTATTTTGAGATACTAACTCATTATTTTGAGAAGGTTTCTCATTATTTTGAGATACTAAGTCAAAATATTGAGAAAGTTTCTCATTATTTTGAGATAGTAAGTCAAAATATTGAGAAAGTTTCTCATTATTTTGAGATAGTAAGTCAAAATATTGAGAAAGTTTCATTATTTTGAGATACTAAATCATTATTTTGAGATACTAAGTCATTATTTTGAGATACTAAGTCAAAATATTGAGAAAGTTTCATTATTTTGAGATACTAAGTAATTATTTTGAGATACTAAGTCTAAATATTGAGAAAGTTTCATTATTTTGAGATACTAAGTCATTATTTTGAGATACTAAGTCAAAATATTGAGAAAGTTTCATTATTTTGAGATACTAAGTAATTATTTTGAGATACTAAGTCATTATTTTGACAAAGTTTCTCATTATAATGACTTACAGGACCATTTTTTTCATCACACTGGCGGAAATGGGCTTCCATATTAAACAGCATATTACTGTGAAATTAACAGTGAAGTCATTGGACACATAAACCAACCCATAGGATGTGTGTAAGAAACTTTTCAGCAGTAGACGGTCAGTTCAGTTCAGTGTCCTCCATCGATCCACATCACAGAATCAGTTACTCTTCACTCAACAGCTGATCTGAAAAATGTTTATACAACATCTCACCGAAGAGGTACAAAAATAAAATGGGTGCATGGCTTTAATTAGTTTGAGACCTAATGCCGTACATTTATCGTCATTTATGGGGCTAATAATTTGGTGTAAAAATCAGTAGTTTTCAAATATCCTATGGCTCAGGATAACTGTCTTCAAGATGTTTTGCAAAATAAATATAGTTCAGTTAAAAGGGTATTTATCGAATGAATGAGCCACACCTGCATAACAATTTACTAAACCAGTGATTCTCAACCTTTTTCATATTTAGGACCCCTAATTTACACTCATAGTGAAGGAGAAAATGATAACCGTTTCTGTCCTGTCAAAATACCGAGCCCAACGGACATACTGTACCAATGACATTTCCTTCAGCAATCATGTGGTGGGATAACTGTAAGCATAAAGCTAGGCTAACATTACAGCATAAATTAAAAAAAGAGTGAAACTCTACGTTGTTGTAAAAAAAGATGAGTTGAACAAAGCACAACCAAACTTGTTTGCTACTAGTCAGTTCACCATGGAAACACCACAGGCGGCTGAGCAGACGGGGCGACGGCGGCACCGTGCGGAATCATCACTAACGTGGAGCTGCCGTTAAGTCCTCGCGATACTGGACCCTGATTGGCTGAAAGCAGCAGCTCCTCTACATCAAATGAGGTAAACCTGCTGAGTGAGTGGAGGCTTTCCAGTACAAATGCTGCTAACTGGCCTGACTGGAAGGGTTTCAGTAACTCTTGAGCGAGGGGAGCCAATCAGGACCGAGTCCAGTTGTGATGCGTTGACTTGAGTTGGTCCGGAACTGCCTGGGAAAACGGGAGGATTTTTGAAAATGCAATAACTTCTAAATTTGACCACTCAGATAAAATAACATTTTAACATGTTTTCATTAAAGGTGCTGTGTGTTGCATTTTCAAACATCAAGACGTTATTGTCAAATAAATTGTGATACCCTGGTATAATTACCGTAAACAAATGATACCGAGTCGATTGGTAGCCAGTGGCGTTGTGATGCTGCATTCCACTGTGCTCGGAACTCGGAGAAAAACGACTTCCGACACGGAAAAGTGCAACAGAACGGTTTTCAAGTCTGAGTTCCCAGTCGGAAATTCGAGTTCACCGACATAAACACAGCTGACGTCACCGCAGTACAGTGGTGCACATGGTGAAAAGGAAACTGGATTCCCATTGCATTTGTACTTAATAAAACTTGATTTTACTTCATATGTAGTTTTTATGTTATGAAAACGTGGTGTAACACCTTTGTACTTTCCATTTGTAACATAATTCAGCTGACTTTTGCTTTGTTACTAGATAGATTGATGTATGAACTAGCCTGCTAACGTTACTAGAGCATTGTCAGATAGCTAATGTTGACGTTACTAGGCAAAGGCTGTCGTGTTAGGGCTGGGCGATAATTCAATATTATCGTTTATCGTCTTTCAGTGGAATCATATCGTAATGATATGATAAGATATTTTGATATCGTAACACACATTTCTGCTGTCTAAATTGATGACAAGCAAATTTTACTTAAAAACTCTCATAAAATGAGGTATGGTAGGAATATTATTTGAATATTTCAGTTTTGTTTGACATCACACCTAACATTACCATTCGGTTCAATGAGATGAACATGAATTTGATTATTTAACGTGATTTTGCATACATGAACCATATCGTGATATATATTGATATCGAGAAAAATCCTTATGATTATCGTGATATTGATTTCAACCATATCGCCCAGCCCTATGTTGCGTCTGGAACGCATCGGAAATCGGTAATTCCAACTCGGAACTATCGACTTCCGACTTCCAATGGAATGCAGCGTTAGTGCCAGTGTTTCCCATAAACCCATTTCCTGTCAAAAAGAGGATGTTGCTACTTGCCCCCCCCCCCACCTCTTCCTCCCTAGCAAAACTTTTCTCTTTTGCTTTACTGAAGAGGAGAAACACGTCGGAAATGATTTTTTTTCTGAAATCTTGAGCTCGGTTTACGCTGAAAGAACAGCATCCCCTCCCTGTTTTGTGCTGTAAAGCGTTGATCCCACTGTGCCGTAAAGCAATACGGCAGATTTCCTGCAAAATCCGACCCGGTTGCACACGATGTAAACTGCAGTGTATGAGCCCAGGAGGGGCTGACAGTCCTCTTCGTGGTTGAGATGGCATCAAGTTGAGATGGCTTTGTTTGTTTTATGGTGATTATATGAATGTGGTAATGCTTTACTGATGTTAAAATGCTCATACATAGCACCTTTAAACATCTTCCATTATCTATGCATAGAAATAAAGAATTTGAATTCCTATACTAGGGCCCCTTTAATGCATATGATGCTGCCACTCTGCTATAGCATCTGGAGCAATTCTGCTGGAGGCATCGAGGCACATATAGAGCGACCTGTGTGACCTGTGGATGAGGTCATGGGGTGGTGGGGGTGGAGGCAACAGGAAGAAAAGCGGAGATCGGATGTTTGTTTGACCTTGGTGTGCAAAAGTATACTCTTTATTCTTATTATATATCCAACTTTATTCTGCCCCGCCCCCCTCCCCTCCACCCAGCCCCCCCAACCAGCAGCAGACCGACGCCGCCACCGGTTACTGTCACTGTTACAATAGCCAATCAGAGCTCACCTGCAGAAAGAAGGCAACCAAACAAAGAAGAGCAGAAAAGAGGGTTATTTTTCAGTTTGTTTTTTCTTGTTAAATAGTAATAAATACATGGAGATGCAGTGGTTCTTACTTTATCCTTTTTCTCTGAAGCAGGAGGGTTAAAAAGTTTTTTTTTTTATTTCTGTTTTTATTTCTTTTTATTTCTTTATTGATCTGTGTTGGTTCTTTAGCAGCAATCCGGACCAGTTGTCATGGTGATTAGCAGCGCAGAGAGGAGGAGCTGTCTGGAGGAGAACCACAACAGGAGGAGGAGGAGGAGGAGGAGGAGGCGGAGGAGGAGAGGAAGAGGAGAGGATGAAGAGGAGGAGGAGGAGATCCCTCTGAGCGCCAGGAGGGCATCATAGTGTCCCGTCACCTCCTCCCCCCACCTCCTTCCCTCTCTCCGTACTCCTTAACAACCAGGCGGAAAGAGAGAGACAGAGAGAGAGAGAGAGGGCAGAAAGAAAGAGAGAGAGAGAGAGAAACAGAGATGGAGAAGGAGAATCCATCTTGTCCTGAACTACAGACCGACAGAGAAGGCCAACCAGGAGAAAACAAGAGCGCACAAACATTTTGGTTTTTCCCCTCTGAAACGTTTACCAGCTTCTGTCTTCCTGGTGCAGTGTGTGTGTGTGTGTGTGTGTGTGTGTGTGTGTGTGTGTTAAGACTGCTAGTCCCCAGAGGCTGTGAATATGAAAATGTAACCAACCAGTGTGTATGTGAGTGTGTCCTCTGACCTCCTCTCTACAAATAGACTAGAAACAATTACAGCCTCCATGTTGACTGAATGGGAAAGCATGGCTCCTCTCTCGTTCCTCCTCCTCCTCCTCTTCAGGCTTAAACAACAACCAAGTAGAACACACAACTCCTCAAACCACAGAAAAAAAAAAATCAAATAATAATATTAAACAACAACAACAATAATAATAATATTAATAAAAACAAACTCGTCTCAATCGTTCCATTCCAATTACAGTCGCCAGCCTCCCTTTCCTTCAACGAAAGACAAAAAAAAAAAAAAAAAAAAAACTGAAAAAGGATAAAAGGAGATTTTTTTTCCCAGCATCCTCCTCCTTCCTCCTCCTCCTCCTCTCATGCAGAACAAACTGTCTCCTTCAGCTCAAAGTTCACCACTTAGTCTCTGAACTCTGGCTGTGTGTGTGTGTGTATGTGTGTGTCTGTGTGTGTGTGTGTGTGTGTGTGTGTATGTAGTTGTAGTAGTTGTTAAAATTGTATGGCTTTAGGGCGTGGTTCAGGGTTTATCAAGAATTGGCTGCCCCCTCGTCTGAGTCCGGCCTCCCCCTGCCCCCCCCAGCGGGGTTATTGTTGTTGGAGGCGGGGTAGTAGTCCTCGGGGGGCGGGGCTTGTGGCCCTGGGGCGCTGGGGGCCGTCCGAGTCCGGAAGGCGGACAGTCCGATTGGCAGAGCCAGGGGCAGGGAGGCGGAGCCGAACTGAGAGGCCTCCATGGAAGACACCGCCCCCCCCAGGTGGTGCAGCCCCAGGGACACGCCCACATCCATGCTGTCACCCATCTGGGGGGAGGATCCCTGCTGCCCCCCCCCGCCGACGCCCGTCTGTCCGCCTTGCCGCAGGCCGCGCCCACCGTTGCCGTGGTGGGTGTAGGTGGGGTGGGGGTGGTGGGGGGCGTCCAGGAAGTGGCGCTGGTGTTGCTGGGAGGCGGCCGGCTTGTGGAGCAGCAACTGGGTGTACGCTGGGTCCTGACCCCCCCCTCCACCATCGCTGCCGGGCCACATCCTCATCTGCTGCTGGGAGGGAGCCTGGGTCAGGCGGGGAGGGGTAGAAAGAGAGAGAGAGAGAGGGAGAGAGAGATTCAGAGACAGTTTCTACTGTAACAGGAGAAAAGGACCATGTGATATCCAGTGGAAAACCCCAGCAGGGAGACAGGGCTTTTCTGATAGGAACTATACATTTTAGTGGGATATCACAACATCAGTAGTAAGGTCTTTTACATATATTTCTCCTGTAATTATTTCAAACGGCACAACTTACATGCACACAAAAACTCTCCTACCCATTATGAAACCTCTCATCTCCACAGATATACAACATGCAACATTGAAACTATTTGAAGCTTGATATGCAGGGTGTGAATGCAGTGTTGTTGGTACCTGAGGGCTGGTCATCTCGTAGTCAGAATGTGTAACAGCAGAGTTGTAGTAGCGGTTGCTGTAGCGGTAGTTACGGTTGTCATTGGAAGAACCGCTGGAGCCACCTGGACACATGAACAGACAGAACGCTTCAGTCATCAATAGCCTACCAAGAACCGCTTATCAATAAATACCTTATCAATAACCTTTATTCAGTACCGTATTGGTAACATTTGATCAATGCTTTATTATTACTACAAATTCTTACCAATATCTGGTATTCGTAAGGTCAAAGGTTAAGAATGTGTTGTGTGCTACTGGCCCTTTAAGAGATCCTGGCCTGGTTGCTAGGAGCAGCAACATTGTGCTATTACTACGGTGACCGTGTCAGCTGTTGCCATGGTGATTAGAAGCTATCGCTGTGGCCACAGTCTTACACTACACTGGAGGGAGAATGAGCTTGTTGCTGGGCTGACTGTGTGTGTGTGTGTGTGTGTGTGTGTGTGTGTGTGTATGGGCACATTTCAGTGTTTCTCCTGTTATGTACCAGTGCTTACAGGGTTATGTGCATGTTTCAGAAAGTCATATCTAAGACCTTTTTAATGCTACCTGGAATTGGATTTAAGATTAACTTAACCAAAAAGCTGGCAAAAGCAGCTTTTTGTCTTTTTTTTCGCAAGATTATTTTCAGGGCATTTCTGTTTGACTGGACAGTACAGTGGAGACAGACAGGAAAGGGGGATGACATGCAACAAAGGTCTATGTTGTATAGTGCTATGTCTCTGTAATCACAGTGATTGTACACACCTGGCATTGCCATGTATACTATATAAGTAACCAGGTAATATACTATATAAGTAACCAGGTAACAGACTGTTGTTAAACCTGACAAAGACAATAGCTAGCTAACAGTGTTCAGGTTAACTGAGCGGACTCTTCTCAAGCTACAACTCGGACTAAAGACAAGACAGTTTACTGTGTCACAGTAACCTACATTTGGAAACAAATCCACCTTATCACACTATTCACTTTTACTGAGAACGTTACTGAATGGATCTACAGCCACACCACAACAAGCTTTTTCAGTTATCTCTCTTTTTCCCACGGTGCAGCCGAGGGCATCACGAGTAGGGCTGGGTATCGGTACTTACCCAGTACCAAGTAGTATCGAGACTTCTCCAGTCAAACGATACCTGCATTCGATACTTTTTGTACACAGATCTAGAAAAAAATGACTATTTGTATGGTTTTGCTCGCAGCCAATCACCGCAGGCCTTCTTCAATTTAATGCGACGTGTGATTGGCTGACTACCGCAGCAGCTACAACCCATACAGTCTGTGGTGGTGAAGTCGAGCGCGGTGTATGTGACGGAGTTGGCAGTTCAGCGTGCCGAGATGCCACCAAAACATTAAAAAAAAAGGTATCGAATGAAGTACTCTATTGGTATCGGTATCACTTTAAGGGTACTGGTATTGGTACTGGTATGGTAATTTTTTAAACGATACCCAGCCCTAATCATGAGGCAAATTCAGGTCAGTCAGTTACTCAGTCAGTCGGGTAACGCTTAGTGAGATGCTGCACTTGGTCAGATGGCCTCTAGAGGGCGTTTTGGACTGTGCGATGCAGTGTTTCCCATACAGTTTAGACATTATTAACCAACAGCTGATAACCCTAACCCTTCATGATGCCGCCAGCTGTGCTTGATAGATAGGTGGTACAAATGCAGAGCCTCTACTGGTATGTGTGTGTGTATACCAGAGGTAGAGACAGAGCTGTAGGATTAGGGCCAGTCTATGTGTGTGTGTGTGTGTATAGTGTTAGGACCAGACTTGTGTTTTACCAGAGCTGGAGACAGAGCTGGTAGTGGAGGTTGAATGGGAGTGGTCCATGGCAGGAGAGGTGGATGTAGATGAACTGGTGTTAGTTCCTTCGTCTGTCGTCTTCTTGAAGAAGTTGTGCTGCAGGGCGTAGAATGGCGTGATGCGGCTCTTGGGGTCGTAGTCCAGCATGCGCAGGATCAGGTCTGGAGGAGGAGAAGGAGGAACCATGAACGCACATCATGTATACTGCATATTGTGAGTCATTTTGTCAGTAATTGTCGTTCAGAGCCGGCGCCTCGTGTCCTGCTGCTGGTTTACCTTTAAACTTCAGGTAGTCGCAGGGGGCGTGTCCTGGCTCCCCGGCCCTCCGACCCCCCGGCCCCCCTGTCTCTACACCCAAAATCTCATGGAGACGCCGTGTGGCTGGGGGCTTATACTCCTGGAAAACACACACACACACACACACACACACTTAGTGGATGGGAAAGTGTGAACTTGGGGTAATGAAACTTGGTGCAGGGAGGCAAACTGATAAAACAATTCTTTGCTTTCACTTGATGTTACAGCTTCAGCCTGTGGCCATCCCAATGTGGATTCAGTTTAAATCAGCTGGGGTCAGACAAGGGGGCAAGTGAAAGCAACCCATAGTTAAAGATAGGGGAAGTATCTGCTTGATATTAAAGTGGAAGAGGTGGCCATGATGCATATACACAGCTAGAACTCTTATTTTGAAGCACTTTGAACCAGAAGAATTATTTAACTAGTTTGTAGATGACGCATGTTTTTTTAAATCCAAAAAAATACATTTTGTAAAATACATTTCTTCATTTTTTTCACATTAAGATAACAATACATAAATAGGATATATTATACATTATCAGTCTGTGACCCTGTGTTTTCATGTCTAAATCCCCATTGGCCTGAAACAGGCTGTTCAATGATGTTGGGATGTTTCGGGGCGCATAACGTTTCGTATGGGCGTGGCAAACAGTGAGCTAGTTGTGGCTATCAAGGTGAGGCTAGTGGCCACAGGGCAGGAAGTCGTAGCAACAACAGCAATGAAGGAAAGCAGGAAGAAGGAAGAAGGAAGGCAGGGAGAGAATGAGCAACTCTGGGTCGAAGATCTGATAACAATCAGTGTCCAAACTATGCAAAAATGCAGAATATTAGAGGAGGGGTGAGGAGTTTTTCACAGCCCCTATTAATAACTGCGAATAATGCATGTGGAGGTTAGTATGATGATGATAGCGATGGATGTGGTTGTTAAATAAACTGGTTTCTAGCAGTAATACTCACAGCAGGTGAGGGATAAAGTACCTTCTTAATGTCCTTGTTCTTTTTCACCGTCCACAGACCGTCTGACAGCTTGTCAAAATACTTCCTGGCTTTAGGAGCAGCGTCAAGCATGTGGCTGGGAGGAACACCGAGAACCTCGACGATCTTATTCATCTGGTCCACCTGCACACACACACACACACACACACACACACACAAAGTCATTCCTTCAAATGTGTACGCACTGGGGGATTACAGCGGAAATTGTCTGTAATTGTCTAAACTCAACTTAAGTTCCACTAAACTTCCATTGTTCAAGCGTTTATTTTCACTGAGACCAACCCAGTGTTGAACACTGAGCCGACAGCGCCATCTGCTGGACAAAGGCCACATTGTAAGTAATGTGGAGCAGATCATTTTGGGAGCACAACATTGCGAGTACAGTAACATTGTCACAAATGCAGCCCATGTAGGAGCTGGGCGATATGGTTGAAATCAATATCACGATAATCATAAGGATTTTTCTCGATATCAATATATATCACGATATGGTTCATGTATGCAAAATCACGTTAAATAATCAAATTAATGTTCATCTCATTGAACCGAATGGTAATGTTAGGTGTGATGTTAAACAAATAATATTCCTACCATACCTCATTTTATCAGAGTTTTTAAGTAAAACTTAAACACACATTATGATCACACTGTCTAAAACTCTAGTAGCTAGGTACAGTATCAGTAAGAGTTCAAACACAATATAAACCAACTGAATGGAGGTTATTTCCTTTGCATTGCATTTCTTTGCTTGGTCATACTTTGTAGGATGTACAAAGTTTTTCAAATACAGTGAAATTACAGTGCAAATTTAACATTTCTCAAAGTTCTGAACTTTGTAATAAAGTTGAGAAACTAAAAGAAATTAAATGACAAAAAAGTTGATGACAAAACCGATTTTATCACACATGTATTGCTGTCCAAGAAACTGAAACATGCAGCCTAATATAAAAATAACACTTCAAATAAGAATTTGTTCTTAATTGGATAAAGGTTAGGGAAATAGAAATATTGAAAGCCTCAGTGGCAAAGTTTGCAACTAAGAAATAAAATGACAGGTGATTACAAAAATTATTATAGGATACTTTAAGGACGTTTATGTAAACTGTGAAATCTAGCCACACGCTACCTGTTGCTGTTGCTTTCACTGCAACTTAATCTGATCCTAGTTTGATGCTCCACTCTGAAAAAGATGTGCTTTTTTGCTCAGGCGCTTTGGTGACGCTTCCATAATGTTTGTGTGTATTGTGCGGTGACGCCCACTTGTGTGATTGAAATTTCATCAAATTGTGAAATTTCAGCTCCAGAATCCCAGAATATGAACATTTTTACAGTCCCAATATATCTGAGGGGGCTGTCGATTAATACTGATGACTCAGCAATGACTTGGCTAGCTGTGATGACAGTCAAAAGAAGTCAAAAAAGGCAAATGACAAAGCAGTATTTTCATTCCTGTATTTAGCTTGGTGATATATTTGCTCTTCATTAGACATGAAAACATGCCTTTATAATTTCTGAGAGGCCTCTTTTTTTTTTTAATGACAGGCCGCCCTAAGCTGTTGCTGCAGTTCCCACTTTCCCATAGAGGCCACTAAAAGTCACAGATTACTAAATGCCTGTTGAAGTTATTTAACCATGCTTCTTACTTGTCCTTTCTAATATACTGTGTTGGACTAACTCTAACCCTACAGGGTGCCCACACTCATCAATGACTTTCAAAGTCTTGTTTGGTGAAATTCAAGGACTCAGAAATGACGGGTTTTGGGGAAAGATTGGCCTCATTTTTTTTTACACTATTCATGTTAAAACTGCTGCTATATCAATACAAATCTTCATGGCAGGGTTTTCCTCAGGATGTGCATTCTTGATCCTAGGATGCAGAGAGGGCCACAGAGCTGAGCTTATCGATGAATTTGTTATATTTGAATAAGAAAAGTCAAGCGCTTTCAAGGCCGTCCGTCCATTTTCAGAAACTTTTAAGGCTTTATTTGAATTTTCTCAAATCTAAACATTCAAGGATTATCAAGGCCCTGCTTAGACTTTGTCTCTGATGGGGTTTTTGGTAACACTTTAGATTAGGTAACACATTAACTATGGGTTTTCCCTCAATAGTGTAATAATTTCTCTCAATAATATGTGATACTAGCACCTTATAAGCCCCATACTGAGCAAAGTATACTAAAAGCCCAATTCATCTGCAAAAACTTCTTTACTGACTCTGTAAGCACTAATTAGGATACTTGAGGGAAAAGCCATAGTTAATGGGCTATACTTGTAGAATATGATTCTGCATACGATGCAGAATAAGGTGCTAATAAGTGGTTTGTAATGACTAATAAAGAACCAAAACACTACTAATATGCATGTTAATAAGCAACTTATTCATAGTTAATATGTGTTCCCTAATCTAAAGTGCTTTTTTTATGTATTCATGCACGTAAAGCACTCCGAGACGCATCATTGGACAATTTTTGATAGAGCGCGGTGCATGTGCGGTGGCGTTTGATTTCTACCTCGTTGGATCCGCTGAAGAGAGGCTCTCCGGTATGCATCTCCACCAGGATGCAGCCCAGGGACCACATGTCGATGGCCAGGTCATACGGCATCCCTAACAAAACCTCCGGAGAACGGTAGAACCTGCTCTGGATGTACTGGTAGATCTGGACAAGAGAGAGGAGGAGGAGGAGGAGGGGAGGAAGAGTAGTTGAGGGTCAGTTTCCTCTCATTACATTCTATAGCTTTTCCTTCACATCTTCTCACATCCAGTCTACTGACATAACATTTGAGAATGAACGTTTGGGTGTTTCGCTGCTGTTCCGGCGGCTGGCCACCGTGAGGCGCTCAACTCTTTTTATTCAGATGCTCGAGGGAGGCAGCAGGCAACGTCTGACACACCGACATTACCATTCAGCCACATTATCTGCCACTAGGACTCATTCACGCTTATGCCAAATTTACCTTTCACATACAAGTCGGATCGAGTTTGAATTGCCTTCATTTTTTCTGATATATCAAATGTTTTGACCGAAGACATTCACTAAAAATCTGGATTAAAATAACAAATTTGGGATAACTTTTCAGTGTAGAAGGGATTGAAAAATAACCCTGAAAAACCCTGAAAAATAAAAAGGGAACTTTAATAATAATAATAATGACAACACTACTACTAATAATATGAATACTAATAACATTAAAATGACAATAATAATAATAATTAAAAAAATAATACATTTCATTTATAACCGCCTCTCAAAACACCCAAGGACACTGTACATCAGTGGTTCTCAACGTGGGGGCCGGGGACCACCAGGGGTCCTTGAGTGGGTCCCAGCAAATTGATGAATTGTTAAACTTCAGCATTATTTCATTTACAAGAAGTTAACACAATTAGAGAATGCAGAAGAATGACTATTTTGACCATAGTTTCTCTGTTATCTCTCTAACTACAATGCAGATAGTCTTGGAGTTCTGGACAAAATCATATCTGACAATAAAAATATTCTCAAATTTGGGTTCAAGAGACAAAATCTCATCAAATGGGAGTCTGTGGCCCTAATGTGGACTAAAATAGGGGTCTTTGATATGAAAAAGGTTGAGAATCACTGCTGTACATGATAAAAAAAATAAAAAGTTTAATAGTTTTACAGTTTCACAGAGTAACTTAACAAATGTACAACAGAAATTATTCACTCTTATTTCAAATGAACTGACCTTTAGAGGTACTTTTCAGATGCATTTTGTGTGTGTTTGTGTATGTGTGCACGTGTGCCGGCGTGTTGCTCACCCTTTGTCCGAGCTGGCAGGAGGATCCGAAGTCGACTATCTTGATGGCGGATCTCTTGGGGTTACACAGCAAGATGTTCTCTGGCTTCAGATCGCAGTGGATGATTGACAGCTCCGGGGTGGCCAGGAATAATAACGCTACAGACAGAAACCCTCATTATTAGTACTGTTAGTATTATTATGGATCTCCGGTGTTTCGAGACGTGTGTGTGTGTTATCGTGTGTGTGTGTGTGTGTGTGTGTCCTCACCTGTGCAGAGCTGCTGTGCGAATTTTCTGGTGAGGTTGAGGGAGACTCCTCTGAAGTTGGTGTTCCTCAGCAGATCGTACAGGTTGTAACTCAACAACTCAAACACCAAACACAGATGGTTCCTGAACATAAAGTGACGCTTCAGGTGGACTACACACAGAGAGAGAGAACGGGTGGACGGAGAGAGAGACACAAGGAGGGGAAGACGGGGAGGAAGGGGGAGAGAGGAAGAAAGCGCAGTGAGAATCCGATAAGGCCAGCGTGTCGGGAAAAAAAAAAAAAAATTCCATGACTTTTCCATGACTGTCCATAACCGAATCAGTTCTTCCTTCCTGGTTTGTTAATGTTGTTTTTCTTCTTATTCTATTATTATTATGCCGTCCCATGAATGAAATTGCACCAAATGTAGTAGTTAGTAGTTCTAGTCCAGAAGTTGACTCTACCAATATGTGACGAAACTTTGCTTCACTGCAACTTGTAGTCAACTTTGAGTTTATTTTTCTCAAAAACTGTAAAAATAATGAAACCTAACTCCTCAGACATTTTAGGTTCAACTGACACCAAACTTGCTACACAGCATCATCAGACTGTCCCCGACAAATGATCCAGACGGATTTTTTTAAAGATCAAAAATTCAGCTTTTTGCATTCATGGTAGATAATGTACAGTACTGTGCAAAAGTCTTAGGCACCCTAGATGTTTTACACAAATTTGGTCTTAGATGTTTATTTATTTGTTTTCTGCATTAGTGTGTCAGTAGACTGCTCTTTACAGCTGCTCTTTATATATATATATTTTTTTTATATTCAGAAACTTTTTGAAAGCATCTTTGCTTCAGATAATTTTTTTTACATGTGCCTAAGACTTGCACAGTACTGTATGTACAATTTCAGAATTGTATCTCAAAAATGGAATTTTTGACAGTATTGTGAATTCTGCTCTCAGGTAAGCTATTCCAGTCAATGGAAAATACAGCATCTTTAAACAGGTATGGAGCGTTCAATCAGTGTAAAAAATAAATTACAGACATCTCTATGTTGTCTAGATAAAGTATTCAGATTCCCAGAAATTTATCTTGAAACAGAATGTTTTATGCCATTTTGAAATCGGCCTTTATATGGCTTCAAGTCCTGGGTGCTGCAGAATAAACATGCTTCTGCCTGCTCAGGCATTGTGTTGTGTGAACTAGAGACATCAAAGATATTTCAAGGCTTTAATGATAATCTTCATCTGATGACTTCTTTCTCTAAACTCTTCTATTTCCTCTTGCGCTCCATCTGGCCGGCCCGTGCATAACTGCTAGCAGTTACTAGTTAAATACACTGTATGGTCCAGTCAGTGTCGTCCACATCCATGATGGAGGTTCCTCCCTGAACACAGCTACAGAAAGACAGTCTGGAAAACCTGACATGACATTTGATTTTCATCTGAGTAATGTTTTTTGTACATTAATTCTTCATATAAAGTCAGTAATGTATCCCAGAGTTTCCAATGAATAGGTGAGGTGGGTCACCCTGCCTTAAGCTGCTAACACTAGAAGAATTTCATCAAGTCTGGGTTTCCATGGAGAGTTTTAGTGTCTATGATGGTCTAAATCAGGGACCGGCGACCAGGTCTTCATTCCAACCAGCTGATTTCACTGGTTAGTTCCTCCTCTCTGGTTGAAGGTGTGTTACTCAGTGAAGTTAGCTGCTGTCGTGTTTGATTGCAATGAAAACCTGCAGACCTTGGCTCTCCATGCCACATAGTTGCCTATCTATGTCTAAATGCGGTTCCAAAGGCTTTTCCTGAGAGGAATAAAATCATGGGGGAAAAACACTGAATATTTGATATTTCTTGGTAGGGAAATGGTCAAATTTAAAGACATAAAAACCCATATCTTATACCCTTGCTTCCACTCTAGTTAGTTGGGCTGAAAACTCAATGTGTGAAACAAGTTGGAAAACACATTCTGCTATATTCATTTGTAAAACTGTTTCCCTGACTTCCCCCCCAAAAAAATCCCTGACATGATATTCCAGGAATTCCGTAAGCAGTGGGAATCCTGCATCTCATCTGATGGGTCCTATTCACTTTATGATCCTGATCCCTTCAAACCAGATTCACACTGGATCTGTGGCAATGAGCCGGACAACAAATCAGGGGTGTAGCAGAGTAAGAGTGTGTGTGTGTGTGTGTGAGTGTGTGTTAGAAGTAGGTCGCTGGCCTATATTAACAGTGAGCTTAAGAAGACAGAACCTGCGTCACACTGCAACCTCACTTACACTGTGGAATGTATACATCTAACCTATGCAATATTCCCTCTCAGTGTGTTTGTATGTGTGTGTGTTGCAGTATATAGATCTTACCTATATAATATTTCATCTCAGTGTCGTGCTTGTTCATGAGCTCCAGCAGGCGGAGCTCGATCTGTGCCTGGTTTAGAAACGCCTTCTTGTTCTTGATGATCTTAATGGCCACCCATTCCTGCTCATGGTGGTCGTAGGCCTTCACCACCTGTAGAGAAACACAGACGGACTTTAGCATCACTAACGGAAAAATATTTGTAGTTTTTCATTTTCTTCATCCGGCTTATGGTGGTGTTTTGATGTGGTCGAGAAAACGGCAAACCCAGAAAACTACCCTGGGTACTCCTATTCACCTTTTCCATCATTTCGTATTCATTCTCTATGGTGCGTCTGTTTTTATTCTATTTTGGTGACTCGCCCATGAATTTGACTCCTGCAGGAGGAGAGGCGCAGTGGGGGGTGTGTCAGTAACGATCAAGTAGTGCAATGCAATTCTGGGACCCTATTTTTGTGGTGCGGCGATGGCGAAGTGGTAATCTGTTCTGTCTAAGCCTTGAAAAGCTTTGATATACAACCGATTTGTGCAAAGTTTACACCAGCACACCACAGTCTTATCGTTAAATTACCAAAAATCTATATGCTAAATCTTTTTATATGGTATGCCACTAGAAACAACATGTTGTTGTCCCCCCATTTTTCCCCAAATAATGAAATAAACCGCAAACGCAACCCAGCCAGTATAGCAGGGTCCATTGACTTAGAAGGTAGCATTCACTCGATGGCTGACGCCTGATGGCTCCAGTGTAGCCTGGGCATAATTTATAGTTAAGTTTATTTATATCGTTACAAAAGAATCCTAAATATATTTTGTCGGTATACGGTGACTTTTGACTGATAAAGTCATTAAAACATCAGTTACATTATGTTACATAGTAGCTATGTGTTCCTTGATTTCTAAAATAGTACAGCAGCTAGAAAAAGCTAATTTTGTTACAGTGTCCATTTGGTCAATATTTCCGTCCGAAACTTGAAATCGTATTTCTGACCTCTGGAGATTGGAGACGTTTTGACTGTTCGGTTTCACTTCAAACTTCACACCACTATTTGGTTTCACTGACTTGTCTTTGTCCAGTAAAGTCAGCTACCTTCCCTCTGGGATAAGTCTGAGTTAAGACTGTTGTCATGGGAACAGTCAGGAATGTACAGGTAACTAACCAAGTTAGTTCCTAAGACAATGGTTAGAGGTAAGAACCTCCACCCACAGTTATTAGCTGAGATATAGGATATCATTGTTTCAACTGTCAGACACTGCTAAGTAAGACTGCCACCTGTCCCCTATAATATGGAATCATCCTTTGATGAAGAGCAAAACGTGTTCCTTAATGACTCAATATGGAAGGTGATTCCGTATTTCCCTGAGAATAAATACAATTATGAATAATAACATGACAAAACATGACCACAGGGTAAATTTGATAGAAAAAACTAGAGCCGGTCGTTGACAGGCAGCTCTCCCTCTCCTCCTCAGTGTGCTTGTTCACTCTCGTGTGTGAAGGTGTGTGTGTGTGTGTGTGTGTGTGTCTGCGTTTGCCGTTGCCAGGTTACGGGGTTGCGAACGGGAGTTTGGAGTGAGATTTAAAAATGGCCTCTTCCCCCTCCTTCGAGCCCCTCTCCTCCCGGGCCTCACCTGTCCGAAGGAGCCCTTGCCGATGAGCGAGTCTATCTCATAGCGGTCCAGCCACTTCTCTCCGTTTTTGACGATGTAGTCATAGTTGTCGTCATCGTAGCCGTCGTTGTAGACTTTTCTCTCCTTCTTGGTGCTGCTGTCCTCTGGAGGGACCTGCTGGGCCCGCCGCTTCTTCTTAGTATAGTACACCTATGAGTGAACACAGGTTAGTGTCTTTAGGTAGCCATCTTAGGTCCTGAACTCTGCTACGAAGATCTACAGAATGGACCTCAAATGACCCAACCACTAGTTCATTCATTCATTCATTTTTCTTTATTCCTCTTCAGGGTCCTGGGTGGCTGGAGCTGGATCTCAGCATGCATTGAGACCCCCTGGACAGCTCTCCGGTCCCATCACAGGGCTAACACAGATAGACAAGACTCCCATTCATACCTATATGGACAATTTAGAGTCTCAAATCCACCTGACTGTGGGAGGAAACCAGGAGAACATGGGAGGAACATGTAAAGTCCACCAGGAATCCAACCCACAACCTCAAGATTCCTCAACTTTTCAGTCTTAATGGTTGTACTATTTCAAAAAATTTTACAATGCTTCATCAATGGTTTCGCTTGGTCCCAGGGTCACACAGAATGAAGGCAATGGCCGATTACAGTTCAAAAAGAAATTGGAAAAAAAGAAGTAGAAAATGTCTACTTAGATATATATAGCTAGATAAAATATATATTGAGACACAGACTACCAGTCAAAAGTTTGGACACACCTGGTTGAATGTACTATGTTCTTCATTCTCTTAAAGCCATTTTGATCTAAAGGCTTCTGCTTAAATCCTTCAAATGTGTTTCTTAGACAAATATAAATAGTAAAGTTGATGCCAATGTATGAATTTCTTTCCAAAGCCTTTGCCTTTCCATCAAGGCAAAGGGAGGCTACTTTAAAGAATCTAAAATATAAGATAGTTTTGATTTGTTTCTTTGGTCACTGCATAATTCCATGTGTGTTATTCCATAGTTTTGATGTCTTCACTGTTATTAGAAAATGTGGAAAATAGTAAAAATAAAGAAAAATGTGGTGTGTCCAAACTGTTGACTGGTAGTGTAGGGGTGTGTGTGTGTATGTGTGTGTGTGTGGTATCTCCTACCTCATTGATGTGCTTGTAAGTCTTGATGAGGTCAACGGAGAGTTTCCTCAGTGGAGCGCTGGCAGGGTCTCTGAAACTAGGGGGGATCCTCCGCTGGAGTATGGTCATATCAGACAGCACCTAGACAGCAAAACAACACAACAAGACAAGTAGTGGTTATACAGATATAATAAGTTGGATTACACCTAGAGCTTTTACAATCACAGAGATAAATGTTCATCCTTTTTAATTATGAGACAAATTTGTAGTTTTAGCAGGCAGACAGTTATAGAGCAGGATGATGTTGGCAACCTATTTCATTTTATCAAACTATTTTTTCCATAGTCAGCTGCTTCCTATTGCAAATTAATGCATGACAAAGATTTTCCTTAGAAAATGTTAATTTATTATGCTATTACCATCTTTGTAAAGTGTAGTTAATTAAATTAAATAGAAAGTACCATCTAATGAATCCAACTGGCGTTAAGTATGCTTGGGGAGGGTAGCTACCACATGGTAGAGACAGACATGCACTCAGGGCTGTATATTACATTTTAAGAATGGTTCAATTTGTAGTAAAATCAATAATAATAATTTACAATTCATGTGTTCTAATTTTAAATAAAATAAATTTTTAAAAACACTAAACCAGGCCCGGTTAAAAATGTACCCAGTACTGTGTATTTCATTTTGGAAGGAGGCTTTACTTTGTTCAATTTCTTTTTTTTTTTTTTTTTTACACTTTTTTCCCCCATTTTATTGGCCTAGATCCCTCTCTCACAGTAAACCAGGAAATAAACAGTGTAAACATCAGAGTTTTAGGGTCAAGTTTATTCATATAGCCCTTTATCACAAGCATGTCTCAAAGGGCTTAACACACCATCACATACGCACTGCATCACTATAGCCTATACCGTACTGCATCATACACACATCATGCTCTGCCTGGGGTCAAAGGTCACTAAGTAACCTGGGAACCTGGGAACCATGGCTCATTTCCCACAATTTTGTGTAGTTTTTTGTCTAGATTTTGTTTCTGGAATCAGATTTTTGGGGTTTTGTTATCTAATTCTGGATTTTTTTTTAATTTTTTTTTTAGTGATCAAAAAATTGTGTGTGTGTGTGTGTGTGTGTATGTAAAACAAAGCAATCCCGATTGTCAGTGGTTTCATCCACTACAAACCACAACTTTCAGACTCTGGTCAGGACTGCCTTCATATGTGTGTGTGTGGAAAACCTGGACTAGATCATCCAGGTTTTCCACACTAACTTCATGTCAAACCATTTATTTTTAATTCCATCCAAGGTGTGTATCGCTGATGTCACAGCATTGACAGCATCAGTAATTTCTTGCTATGCTTTCTTTTCCAGTTGTTTTTTGTATAGGCATGTTTCTTAAGAACAAAAACAAGAAAAACATTTGTGAATGGGGCCCATTGCCACCACAAAATCTGTTCTTTGTTACGAATATGGAGTGCTATTGTCTTGCCCAAATATAACTCATAATAATACATCTGGAAAACACTTCAGTGAGCTCTCTGTCACTTTCCTCTATGCGTTATTTGGTTTCACAAGACCTTTACAAGCTGACAGACATGGCTCATAGAAATCTGGAAATCCAACACAGCCATTTTCCATTCAAAGACCTAGTGGAAGTTTCAGAACTGGATTTTGCCAGTCCAATACTATAGGAATTGAAATTTTCCTTTGTTTATATACATCGGCTATATGAGCAAACATGTTGTCAGCCAATCAGGGTCCAGTATTGTGACTGTTCTGCCTGTGAGGACTAATTCAATTCAGGTTTTAAGTAAACTACATTTATTTGCAAATCATGAACACATCATGAACATTATTCTTACCCTGAGCCATAGTAGATTTGAAAATTCATGAAAACTGAATAATATCGGAGCTTTAAACTTTTGTGGAACTCCTTATTTTATGTGTGTGTGTGTGTGTGTGTGTGGGGGGGGGGGGGTTACCTGCTGCTGCTCGGCCATGGAGTGGATGGAGCTGAAGGAGGGGTGTGTGTGTGTGTGCTGGCTGGTCATGGCTGGCTCAGCGGGGGAGAAGCCCTGGGCAGCGGAGGAGGAGGAGGAGGAGGAGGTGGGAGGACATCCTGAGCTGCTTCCACCTGTAGAGAGAGAGAGAGAGAGAGAGAGAGAGAGAGGACATTCGTTTAGTGGCGATCCTCGACATCCTGATACTTTTGTATTTTGACATCTCCGGTGCTATGCGGTCACTGCTCTGGTCCCACTTCCCACTTGTCAAGCAAACATTGTGGCCAATCTTCTTTCTTAGATTTTCTGGTGATGAAGTTGAGGCAGGAAAAACTGCGAGAGGGGGGGGGGGGGGGGCGGGGCATTCATTCATTCATGAATCCCTAACTCTAACCCAAACAAGCCATTTACAAGCCTACAATACGGCCAATCCCAATCGAGCTTGGTGGATTCACAGCCAGTTGTGATTCATGCTGGCCAATCCAGATGGAGATTAGTTCATGACAACCAAGCATGACAGGGACAACCGTGTCCCAAAAAAAAAGGCACCACATCTCACATCTGACGAGCATTCATTGAAGTTGGCCTATTCCATAGGGCTTGCTTAAAAATAAAAACTAATGAAGAATCCCTATAATAACCTCGGTCTGAACTGCCCTCATTGGGCAAGATATGAGCAGTCTGGTAGACCGACTGTGGCTCTCTGACTCATACTAGAAGAGCGGATTGGTTAAAGGAAGATTTCATTGTTAGTTATGCGGACATCCAGTCGGTGCTTGTGGTCTACGTAGTTCACTGAAACTATAACTACTTAGGTGTGAATCATATCGACACAGAAATCCGATGCCCCACAATGCCGATATGTACCAGTATGCGTCGCGTATGAAGTTCAGCCCAACTCAGGGCAGTGTGCGTGTTTATGTGACTGCAGAGCATAAATACATTTGCTTTCTAGCAGCGAGTCTGACAGCAGGAAGGTGAGGCGAAGGAGAACCCCCAGAAAAGCGGGGGTCCAACTGAGGGCCAAAAAATACCAGTATTCCATTTTTTGATTTTCAGTAGAAGACAGAAGCACTGATTTGTGTCTGGTAAAGAAGCTGCTAGCTTGACTGTTTTTTTTTCAGCTATAGTGCTAGGATAAATATCGCTACCCCCCTTGTAAACTGCAGATGCAGATCTGTGACTCACAGTACAGGTTTTGCACTTGTGAGACACAACAGTTTGCATTTGTGGATATATATTTACATGTGAATTTTGTTTGCTGTTTTTATTTACTTTACAAAACTTGTGAAGAAAACGTGTGTAAATCATATTTGCACCTATATTCACTCCACACTGGTAGCCCCTGTTGAGCCAGTAAAAAAAAAATCTAAGACAAAAAAGTTATAGTTGGCTAGGGCTACATTGTGTTCATATGCAGTTCACTAATTTGTAATGTATTTTGCTAGTATTGCTACTGTAACTTAAAACATCTATGAAACCACGGCACACATAAATGTATCATGTAGCCTAATCCTGCCTCACGATGCACTCTGCTAAAGCAGCATTGTCTAAAACTGGATGATGTGACCCGATTAGAGACTCTGCCATGTTGGATTTTCTCTCAAACGTCAACGTGCCCAAAGCAGCATTTGGATTGGGCCGTGCCAATTTGCAGGTCAGAGTTCATCACGCATGAACTCTGCACGGATGCGAAGGGGCGAAATATACTAATAGTAATATAATACTTCCATGGGCAAAGTTGCTAGGCAAATATATAAAATGAAATATGGAGTAGAATGACATAGGACCTTAATCCCTCCAAATATAACCCATTAAATCATATTGTCAGTTTCGGCAACCAAAAGCTGGCAACCACTAAAAGTTAGCACTGGGCCCTGTTCATTAAGATGCCTGGCTTGCTCCCATAATAAACAGCTTACTGTGGAATGGAAACATCTTGCAGCTTTCACTTTTGGTTTCCAGACTCGCATAGCATTGTGGGAACATTCTGATGGCGGCAGCAGTACTTACTATTAGGATCATCATTGTATAAGAAGTAGCATATTGCTCAGTCAAAGAGGGAGGGAGAATATTCTGCTAACTGGTTTATTCATGGCAACAAGGACACTGAATCACAGGGTATCAAAGGTTCATGGAAACACATTAACCTGAATAAGACCTTAACCAGAGTATGACCTGTAGCCAGGTTACTCTGGTATGGAAACACAGCCGGTGACAGCTGTAACCCTGAGCTAAAAACACAACTCAGCACAAAGAAGAACCACCAATACTGGCAACAGACCAACGCAGGCCTATGATGTTACACCAACATAGTGTTGTGATATACAGTCCTTCAGAGAAACACCAACACAGTCCTACAGTGCTCAGTCAACATATAGTTCTGTAGCATTACACCAACACGGCCCTACAGAGTAGCACTTACAAAGTCCTGTGGAGTTACACAGATAAATCAGACACAACACCTGCACAAAAGCTGCTAGTGTTCATTTATGTGCTATGTGGCACATTCATGAATACTGCATGCCAAACCCAGTGTGATATTGCTTATTTTTAAACTGATTTAACGTGTATTCCTCCACATTACAGCTGCTTCAGCTGTAACGTGAAGTGGCTTCTCCTCACATCTCAGCTGATAGTGCTGAGGAGGAGGTGTTATGTTAAACAGAGTCCTGCTGCAATAATTGAATAATCAAGTGATTGCGATTATAGAAGCCAACCACAATTTTTCTTTGTATAACCGTGTTCATTGTGTTGTTTTCACTGAAAGAATTGTCCTCTTTATTAATTAAAAAATAGAAGCAAATAAGTTGGCAAATTGTAAAAAATTTAAATCCTGTTGCCCACGTCAGAACAATAGTGTGATGAGGCGCATGAATCTGTGTATTGATTTGCGCTTCTGTATTTCACGTGGAAAAACATGGATGTCTTACAGCTGCTTGTCAGACACGCGTGAACAGACATTTTTCGGACAAATCATGCCAAGGAAGTGCTTCAGTGAAATCCTGCAAGGTTGCGTGTCGGAGAAGAGTGTGCGTGAGTAAAAGCGCACACCAAAAATGATTTCATGGGCTGAACTCATTATACATATACAGTATATTTGACATTTAAGAGTAATTCTGCAACCAATTAGAGCTTCTCTCCGCCTATTGTGCAATTAAAAAAAGATTGCACAGTAGGCTTAATACCAGTTTACAACTCCATAAACGTGTTTTTGTGTGGAGTTACTCTCATCCATAGTGGTTATTTCCTATTATTTTATACTATATAGTAAGTAAGTATAAGAGGAAATATGAGACGAGTGCGTGCGTAAAAACACATTCCGGTGCATTATTGTATCGTAGCACAGATCAGTTTTTAATATTGTGACCTACTTATTTATTTCATGTGCTCAGTTCATTACTCACTCTCAAACAAAAAAAAAAAAAAGACAATTAAATCGTTAAACGCAATTACTTGCAACAATAATCGTCATTAAAAAATGTCATGATCATGAGCTTGATGTTGATGCCTATGAAATGTTGTTTGATACAATATGGAACAGTCAGTCAGCCAAATGACACACGTACACACACAGCCACTAAACCAGTCAGCAAACCAATCAGCCAGTCAGTGAACTAGTTAGTCAGTAAACCAGTCAGCTAGTCAGTAAACCAGCCTGCCAGCCAGTAAACTAGTCAATCAGTCAGCCAGTAAACCAGTCAGTCATCCAGTAAACTAGTAAGTCAGTCAGTAAATCAATCAGCCACTCAGTAAACCAGACAGTCAGTCAGTAAACTAGTGTGGTAGTCAGCCAGTAAGTGAGTAACCTAGTCAGTCAGTAAACCAGTCAGCAAGTTAGTCAGTAAACCAGCCAGTCAGTAGTTAAGCATCTGTCAGAACCAAGAAGCACAAGTGAGAAGTGAGGCTAGCACTTACCAAGCTTACAGCTATTTCACTAGCTATAGCACCTGTACCTGCTGCTATAACATTTTGTTCTAGTTGACATAAGCTGGGGGAAGCCCCGGGCTTCCCCTCATCCACTGCTTGCCAGTCACAATGACTAATGGAAGTTAAGTTAGCTAGTCAAAAATACATCTCTCATTGGTGGTTGGTCCATGCGCTAGCCAAAAACACACCTTGGGAGGATTTCTGTGCCCAAACACTAGCATGCAGCAGGTTTTGTAATCAGATAAGAGGAGGAGGCTTTCCAGTCACAAACGGATACATAACACACTCATCATTTATTGTGGTCAGAGTTTGCGTTCCATCCCTCCACTCTTCCCCTACTACAGCTGTATATACAGGTTGTCGTAATGCAGTTTCGGGTCTTCTCAGCACGAAACAAAAGTCAAATCTCGACCAATGTCTCAATATGATTCAGCAAGTCTCAAGTCCCCATCTTCGTCTGAATAGGTTCTAAGGGCCCTATGTCTGTTGCTTAAGGTTGCCGTGTCAAATCAAAAAATCGGGGAATTTAGTCGATCGGTTTCAACTTTTAAATGACTGTACACATTTGCAGGATACAACATCTACCGAACACTGAATCTGACTGTTTCCTACATGTTGCCGCTGATCAAGCAGCAGCTGCAACATTGTCAATGAGGCAGGCACGCACTGAAAGTTAAGATTGTGAATATTTCCCGAATGCTTAAGAAGTTGAAAAATTCCCATACACGTAGGAAAATTATGTAGAATGACTTGACTGCATAGCCAAATCTACTAAAAACCAGAAAAGCAATTCTGAGATAAACTTTCAGTTGTTTCCATGCATTGTACATGAGGTTTGTAGAATTTAAAGAATTGCTATAACTATCAGAGTACAATTGGCATAGAAGGGATTTGACCTGTTGACCTGCTAACACATTACAAGACAGTTATACAATATAGGACTGACACCAGGTACAGGACCTCATATACAGTGCAGTACTATACTGTATGACAGCAGAAACAGAAACACACTGCAAGCCTACACATTCAAAGAACTGCTCCAGTGTAGCAGCATCAGTATAGGTGGTAATGGTTGATGAACAATATATGACTAAGTTGATACAGATTCTGAATAGTTTTGTCCATGTCCAGATCAGGATCCAGTGTCCAGATGTCAGTCTGTCAGTACAGCATGGTGTGTGTGTGTGTGTGTGTGTGTGTGTGTGTGTGTTGGGGTGGGAGGCGTGTGCAGAGTGCATCTTGACACTCTGAGAAACCGGCGTGCAGGGTTCCTACACATTTTCAATTAAAAAATTCCATACTTTTTCCAGACCTTGATCTGTTTTGAAGATTTTGTCTGGTGTTCAATATGATTTACGCAGATAGACATCTTGCCCCTGCTAACTAGGTCATATCACTGTATAGATGAAGACTGTTCTTCACAGCCACAAATATCAGAATATGTGAGATGATTGGCAGGGTTCCTACACGCTTTCCATTTTAAAATTCCATATTTTTCCCAGACCCTATGTTCTTGACCGGATTTGATTTTGGTGGGTATTTGATATAATGCATGCTGACAGCGGCTGGGTAATAAGAGCGTCCCTCTATCTGAACATTATTCTTCACATCAACAAAAACTGTGGACTCAAAGTGGCTCTACAACAACATAAAAGCTAGAATTATGTGTGTATCGGACCTGAACCGCAACATTTTCCATACTTTTCCCAGACATTTTTCCAAATTCCCAAACTATTCAAGACCTGGAAATGATCAAATTCATTTTTAATACTTTTACATGTCAATTAACAGGAAAATAGTTAAGTGCAGTGGCTGTGGTACTGATACAGACTTCTCATGTCACAAAGTTGATCAATAATTTGAGTTGTGTACAAATGCCACTTCCTGAATTTACTGATGGTTTCTGCATGTGAAATTTAAGACTTTTTTAAAATGCCAGTTCAAAGCAAATTTAAGACCAATTTTACCCTAAAATAAGCCTGAAGAGTAAATAAACAAAACTCAAAGACAGCACTTAACCAGATTTATGACCTTTTTAAGGCATTGAATTTAGATAATTTGGTTCAAAAATATTGTTAAGTACCAGCAGACACCCCGGAATATGAAATTATTTTGAACTCCATGCCGTGGAGCCTCTTACTGGTGCCTGTATAGCCCCCGGGCTCCAGATCTGGTTCTCCTCGTGTCTAACTCAGCTGTTCTCAAAGTGGGGTCCGGGGACCTCCAGTGGTCCTTTAGGGTGTTCCAGGGGTCCCACCGAAATGAGGACGATTTTAATTTCACTATAATTGAAATTTAGTAGAAATTTTCCCAATCAGAGAATGTATAAGAATTGACTATTGTTATCACAGGTTTCACAGGCAGTTCTACAAATCAGCATTCATTTAACAACTATATCTTTCCATATGGGTCCCTGGGACTAAATCTGATCAAATGGGAGTCTGTGGTCTAATGAGCATCTATTTGGGGGGGGGGGGGGGTCTGTAACATGAAAACGTTTGAGAAGCTCTGGTCTAACCGCTGGGTTCTAACTGCATGTGTCTACTGCTTTTCTACTGTGCGAGATGGAAGGGAAAAGTGGAGTAGAGTCTCGTCACTCTGTCACTGTGTATGGGAGGACTGTTGTTATGAGGCACTGAGTTCTGCCCGGCTCACAGACATGACGCTGCTAGAGAGAGAGAGGGAGAGAGACCTAGAGAGGGAGAGGGAGAGAGAGAGAGAGAGAAAGAGAGAGCGAGTATATCTGCCCGGCACTGAAGAATGTGCTGCCGTCTCTTTAAGAGGCTGAGAGGCGCTCAGAGCACTTCCTCACTCTGACACCCCCCTTCTTGCTCCGCCATTGGTCAGGGCCCCCTCCCTCTCTGTCAGCTGATTGGCTGCTGGTATCCAAGGGCTGGCTGGCCAGCGCTCTATAAATAAACCCAGTGCTGTCTCAGCAACCAGCCTCGCTCTCCCCTTCTCCTTCTACCTCTCTCTATCACTCTCTCTCAGCAACCAGCCTCGCACTCCCCTCAACCAGCTTACAATACTAGTTGGATAGCTACTTCTCTCTCTCTCTCTCTCTCTCATCTACTGTCTCTCTCTCTCTCTCGTGCTCAGCAACTAGCCTCCAATAGTCTCTCTACCGCTCAACAGCCAGTCTAAAATACTCTCTCTCCCCCAGCAACCCAACCCACACTACCCAGTTCTCTCTCTCCGTCCTCCCCCCTTTTCTCCAAACTCCTTCCTCCCTCCTTCCTTTATCATCCTTCCTGCTTTTGCACACCTCTTCACCTCCGCTCTTTTCCTGCATTCTATCTCTCATCCATCTCGTTTCTCTCTCTCTCTCTCTCTCTCTCGTCCTATCAGGTCACTGCTCTCCATCCATTAATCCATCCATCTTTCTCTTCCTTTGCCAACAGTCCCTTCTTACCATCTCTCTCAGTTCAACATGGTGTTGATGCACCAAGCCATGTTTTAGGCAACATAAAGGGCTAATGCTCCTAGCAACAGGCAACACAGCAACACACAGGTTAAATCCAAATGCTTCTTGGCCACAACAAGTTGCTATATGATGAAAGCAACAATGCTGAGTCAACTCCATGGGTACCAGTGCCCATCAGAGTTGGCCAAAAGTTGCCCTGTCCATCACCGCCTTAAAGCGCAACACACACATACACCATTCTGATGCAGTGTACATAGGCTATTTTACCAATCGTGCCCAATAGTATCTTCCCATTATAATTCTGTCCCAGTATGTTATCAATTTATTTTGTCCCAGTTGCCAGTGTTCACCCCTGCTTAAGGTAATATTGCCAGTCTCCATTGCCTCAATG
Source organism: Centroberyx affinis (assembly GCF_046629955.1). Lineage (NCBI taxonomy): Eukaryota > Metazoa > Chordata > Actinopteri > Beryciformes > Berycidae > Centroberyx > Centroberyx affinis. The sequence continues at coordinate 188,268 of NW_027278765.1, forward strand.
TATTTTCCCATCTATCATCATATTAAACAGTGGAGCAGCATCACCCATGTTAATCTACAAAACCACCATCTTATATTTCTAATCTACACTGCAACACCGCTGCAACAGGAGAATCATTTCATAGCAATAACTTCCCTGTAGCATCCCGGTCACCGACTTATAATAACAACAATAATAATAATGATAGAGATGGAGGGAGGGGAAAGAAGTCTCTCGTTCTCTCTTAGGGTGATACCAGCAGAGATAAGAGGAGGAAAAGTTGCCTTTGACATCGTGGCAGCAACATCAAGCATATAAAAGCAGTCTATGGAGTCCATATAAATAAATGACAGAATGAAAGCCAGGTATTTGGAGTTTGGATTACCACTGACTGGTGGTCTTCTGTTGGGGTCTTCACATATATTTTGCTGACATTCACAAAGCAAGAGGAAATGGCCATCACACCACTGGACAAAATCGTCAACCGGCTTTATCATCTGAAAATTTAACAATATGGATGTTTGGCATGTTGCTTTTACAGGAATGGTTTGCAAAAGTAGAGGGGAGTGAGGCCTCGCAGGCTTAAGTCTAGCTGTGTGTATCATTGAGCCACACAGGCCTTCTTAATAGAGTTGTTCCGATACCGATACCAGTATCGGAAATGCCTCCGATACAGCCTAAAATGCTGGATCGGGTATCGGCGAGTACAGGAGTCCAATATCAAGAAATTTATTAGCTCTGAAAAAAAATCTACTTTAAAGTAGTTCCAGCCGGATAAAACAGACGTTTTCCCGGAAATCTATACTTGTACTATCTAAAATTTTAAAATGTCTTTTATTAAACTAAATTGTGGCTACACATTAACAGTTTTTTAAAGGAATTGTTATTTATTCCTAGATTTATTTATTTATGTTCTTTTTCAGTTATGACTGACTGTCAAACTAGATAATAAAAGTTCTATGGCATTCATTCTCTGTATGTATTTGTTCATGTTTTACAAAGGGTTTAACCTGAGCCAGGCCATAGAACAATGATAGCAATCATATCACATCCATACAGGGTTAGTAGTATACAGCTGTTAAAAAATAATAATAATATATATATATATTTTTTTTTTAACGCACTGGTATCGGATCGGTACTCGGTACCGGCCGATACGCAAGTTCAGGTATCGGAATCGGTATCGGGAAGGAAAAAATGGTATCGGAACATCTCTACTTCTTAACACGCAGTCCCACATATAGCCAATATTTATAATTAGTCTTTATATCATGCCAGAATCACCCGAATCAAGCCATCCTGCATATGAGGACAGAGCGTGAGACCGAACAGCCTCTCCAGGACCACCGACACCAAGAGGTCCAAACCCACAGCGTCCTCAGTAGTCCACACATTCTCTAGGACAGCACAATAATAGGAGGACAAGCTTTACAATGCTGGCTGGTGCAAAGAACAAGAAAAAGCTTGCTGGATGTCCTGCCTAAATGCCACAACACTAGCACTGCTACCAGTTACACACCAGCTACAATTAAGTTACCACTTGAAAGCCTCGGTTATATCCGATCTTTTGTCTTTTCTCTGACTGTTCTCAAACTTGGTCCCTGCTGACCACTGTACCGGACCACATCCAAGCAAAACAATGCCTCTAATTGGCTGCCTGTTACACTGGCTCTGCATTAATTGTTAGCATCTAAATCTATTATTACTTCATCCATTGTATAAGTGAACGAAAAAGTTTGAAATTAACACAACTAACCTGATTCTGTACCCAAAACAGCATGGAAAACAGGTAGGGTGACATAGGACTGGGCAATATATCGATATTATATTGATATCGTGATATGACACTAGATATCGTCTTAGATTTGGATATCGTAATATCGTGATATGGCATAAGTGTTGTCTTTTCCTGGTTTTAAAGGCTGCATTACAGTAAAGTGATGTCATTTTCTGAACTTACCAGACTAGTCATTATATCCACATTACTGATGATGATTTATCAAAAATCTCATTGTGTAAATATTTTGTGAAAGCACCAATAGTCATCCCTACTCTACTGTCGCAATATCGATATCAAGGTATTTGGTCAAAAATATTGTGATATTTGATTTTGTCCATATCGCCCAGCCCTAGGGTGACATATTACTTATTTTGTCCAGTAAAAAGTATTCTTGGCCTAAATCTTTTTCATTTCCTTGGCAGGTGAGCCAAAAAGTTAATTTCTGACACTTGCTTTCTTTTTCTTTGAGCAATAACTACCTCGCATGCATGATCTATTTCAACTGTATTCATCGAACACAGTTCATGAAGAAATTGGCACTGGTCTCTTGGTGTGTAATGAAGACTGAACAGGTTAAAGAGACTCGGGTCATTCCATCTGAAATCAGACAGTCACACCTTTGTCTCAGAATTGGCCAAATTTCCTTGAACACATTCTTTAACCAGCCACATGAGTAGTAGCTTGGGCCCTGACTTCAAAGTAGCTCACAACAAGTAAAGGTCCAATGAAGGTCCAGAATGGCCATTTTTTTTTTTTTAAATCGGACAGTATTTTTCAGATAGCAATTTCTCTAGAAATAATTGGGATAAAAAGAAGATTTGGAGGGATTACTATATTCTCTCAATTTCTTTTTGTGAATTGTATAACCCAGTCGCTTCTTTTGTGTCCAGATAATATTGCCGTCGATTAGGAATAGTAGTCACCAGATACACACACATATGCACTGTAATGTATTTCCGGGTGTTTCAGTCCCATATATTTGCGCTCACCTGCTGAACTGAACTAACTGGCACTTGCTCTCCTCTGAGCCATTTTCCCCCTCTACTTTGGGTATGAAAGGAGTGTGCCACATCCTCTATGCACCTGGCCTCAAAAATACAGGCTGCTCACCGGCACAAAAGGAAGAGTTAATGAGCTGATTGATGCAATTAGTTTGGGGGGATGGAACAGACACCATCGTGGAAAAAAAGATTTCAACCAGAGATAGACAGGCTTAGAGGAAATTTCAAATGACGTCTGAATGTGCTTCGACTGAGCAACATCATTCTGAATGTCCAACTAGCTGAGCATTTCCATTAACCTTCTTGTGTTTGCACTCTGCAGTACATCATTAGGTCTGTGGAAACACCTTCATTTAAGTGCAATGCCCCCGGTGTTCAAAGTGCATATTACATCAAAATGTGCATTATGATAGAATTATTTTGGATTTAAGGATGATAAAATGTGCTTAAATTGTGAAAGACACAAGAGTGTACTAATATGCCCACAATATGATTTTTTTATCCCCTTTTAATACATCCTATATACCTTGGTGATTATGTGTTCTATGTAATTTCCACGATAAAAATTCGATTTTTAATTCCTTTATTGCCTAAAATACACTTGCATAAAAGTTTTGCACCCCAAGATGGTGACCATTTTGGAGCCCAGTTTGGACCCCTATATCTTTAAAACGGAGAATATCATCACCAAAGTTAATCTTGGATTGTGTGAAAACAATATGAAGACAGTTTGAGACCGAAACTCCCGAAGCCTGTCTGATTTCGGATTTAAATGACTCACCTCAGCTGTTCAAAAACACACTCGCCTCGATCAGACATGGCTCAAATATTGCTTCGGCATCTTTTCTTATGGGACGTGATGGATTTGAATTTTCAGAGATTTGGTAGCGTTAAGTTCGGTGTTAAGTACGGACGCAAAATGCAGCCTTCTGGAGCAAAGACCAGAGACCAGTGATTAACATAACACCTCGGCTCTAGTGATGCTCAATGCAAACCGGGTTTAACATTTTATATTGGAGGGGAAAATGAGGGCAGAACAGAAAAGAACAAAAGAGGGGCAGGGTAGATAAGGAGTCTGTCTCAGTAAAGAATAAAACTCATACAAGGTGAACAGACAGAAAAGGCTATTGTTGAAATGTGATACATGCGCTACTTCTAATGTAACAAAGTGAAAATGCAAACTGTAAAAACAATGTGGACTTGTTGGCCAATGGTTGCCCAGTGGTGCTGGGGCCGACATCTCCATTATCTGAAGAAACGAAAACTAACTCAACTAAAATTAGCTTGGGAAATATCTGGAATTGCAGAAATGTATGAAATTCAGTTCAGTTTGAAAAAAAAATCACAAATAATACCACTTTGTAAGACTTTTTCAAGGTTATTGAGTTGGCTGGATGTGCTGGTCTCAAGCCATGAAGGCAACCTTGAAAAAAAAAAAAACCTTCAAAAAGCACCAAAACACCATATCTTTTCCATACAGTGACACTCACGTTGCCTGTATAGATTTAACGCTGGGCTAGGGATTTTTTTTAGAACCATAATAATATTTGGTGAAAACTTTACATCCCGACAGCTATCGACAAATCAAACGCTCTGAGAAAAAGATCGGGTCTCTGTGACTGTCCCAGGCCCTGTAATCTGTCACTCCTAAATCTGAGGGAGGGCGCCCGGGTCTGAACAACCAATCAGGACAGCTCTCTCTGCCGGCCTGTCAATCACGCTCAGTCTAGTCCTGAGGTTGGAGCCTAGGTTTGAAAGTTGCATATTTATGTAAATAGAGTTTGGGCTTGAGCATATCCGATTCGCAACAAGTGACACCTTCTCCATGCATAGACTTCCACTGAATGGCAAAGGCATGCTGAAGCTTTGGGTAGCTGTACTTCAAATGGATCAACATTGTCCTGCACATATATTCATATAGTCATACTCATTAGGACTGGCAGCAACACAGAGAAAACAGGCAAGTTTTGAAGTGATGGCTAAGATCACATTACAGTCTAACTACAGTGTGAAAATGACATAACTGAACCTTTGCAGACATTTTTTGTCACAGTTACAGCAATGGAAGATACAGGTGGCAAGCTGGTTGGTTTAGAGTTAAGCCGCTCTGGTCAGAAGTAGGGCTGGGTGATATGGTTGAAATCAATATCATGATAATCATAACGATTTTTCTCGATATCGATATATCTCACGATATGGTTCATGTATGCAAAATCACGTTAAATAATCAAATGAATGTTCATCTCATTGAACCGAATGGTAATGTTAGGTGTGGTGTTAAACAAAACAGAAATATTCAAATAATATTCCTACCATACCTCATTTTATGTTTTTAAGTAAAATTTGCTTGTCATTGTCAATTCAGACAGCAGAAATGTGTGTCACGATATCAAAATATCTTCATATCATCACGATATGATTCCACTGAAAGACGATAAACGATAATATTGAATTATTGCCCAGCCCTAGTCAGAAGGTGGTCGAACCGACAAGGTTTGGAAAACCACCAGAATTATCCTTTAAGTTCAGTATAGTGAAACTGCCTACAGGTCAGAGGTCAGGTACTGTATGCTGTAACCATACATTCACACTGTGAGTGACCCATTCAACACGTCACAAGAAATCAATTCATTTCCTATGGAGCTGAGTGACTAATGTGTGGATGCTCAACAAGCTTTTCAGACAAGAAAAGTTGGTCATAGCTTAACTTTTCATGGTCATCGGCCATCAACAGCCAATCAGATTTTGCCGCTTCCTTGTTTCCCTACTGATCCCTAAACGGATGAGAAGTTGATTACAGCCAATCAAAGATTCCCAGTTCTTTACAGCTTTTATGTGAAAGACTACAGGAACCGACATGAGGACCCAAGTGAAGCTTTCACACTCCTGTCTAATTGTCCTTCCTGTCTTGCTGGTGGAAGATACACTACTGTAACACCAGCCGCACAACCTGGTCAAACACATACATACCCTGCCTGTTTTGTTAAGTTATATCACAATATAATATTGACGTATTTCTGGAATGATAAACATTAATCTCATGTCGCCCCGTTATTAACTGAGCACGCCTAAACCTAAAGAAAGACAACTGAGATTCAGAAGTGAACATATGGTCCAATCAACAGCTGTCCTCCTAAAACCTGGAAAACTATCCACACACACACACACACAGGAGAGTTCAACCAGCACTGGATGATCACATGACCAGAATCCCTTTACTGGGAACAGTCTAACTGCTGGGATTCAAACATTAAACCACAGATCAGATCAGGGAATCGGCGAAATTTAACCCAATATCGCAAAAAAAAAAATCAAAATAAAAAAAGAGCTAATTTGAGCTACCTTGAAGGGATATTACAGCCAGTGCAACATGGTGTTAGTGCAAAGACAGCAAGACAGGACAGCACAGGAACAAAGATCAGCCTGACATCACATGACACTTTATCTCTCTCTCTCTCTCACACACACACACACACACAGACCCCAGCAAGGTGATGTACTGATTGTTTTCCAGGAAGTCCAAAGGCCACACTGACGGTCAGCAGTGTTGATGCAAAGACTGTTTGTATGCATCTATCCAACACTCCATATTACACTACATACAGTGAAGCTTCCTTTGCCTATGTCAGAAGTTTTGCTGAGTAGCATATTGGTATTGTTCTTGCTAGTTACAACTAGGACTTAGGACTTGTATGATCGGGGAGTTTTTTTTTTATTTGGGTTATTCTTCCTCTTTCAATAACTTTTACTCCACTGTTAATCTTCCATTCATTGATACCGACAGCCCCCCAAACACACACACACACACACACACAGTGTAGTTATGAGGTGGACAGGTGTTTCCTGGGTCTTAAGGTCAAAAGTTGTCAGCATGTCGAGTGAACCCCGTTTGATCAACTGGAGTCTGCAGCATCCCATAATTTACAGTGCACAGAGGAAAACCTACCACCAATCTATTCCTTTTGTGTACAAGACGGTAATTGTAATTGTATATATATGTTGGTATAAACAAATCCATGGGGATGTTGTTCAGTAATATCCAAGTGAGCTCTTTTGAAATTATTCTAGAAATGAGCCAATTTTAAAAACAAGTAATGACAGAGAACTTAACTCCCTCAGTACAGCTAGAGGCACAGAGTTAGATGGACACATAAACATCATAAAACATGTTAGATGGATCAACACGCACCAAAAGCAGACCAGTATAGCCTAGCTCAGTGGTTCTCAACGTGGGGTCCGGGGACCACCAGGGGTCCTTGAGGGCATTCCAGGGGGTCCCCAGCAAATTGATGAATTGTTAAACTTCATTATTTTGTCATTTTAGAATGACTATTTTGATCATAGTTTCACTGTTATCTCTCTACCTACAGTACAGATAGTCATGGAATTCGATACAAAATCGTATCTGACAATAAAAAATATTCTCAGATTTGGGTCCGAGAGACAAAATCTCATCGAATGGGGGTCCGTGGCTCTAATGTGGACTAAATTAGGGTCATTGATATGAAAAAGGTTGAGAACCACTGGCCTAGCTAATCTAACCATGTCGCCATTGTTACTGGCTAGAGCCCCAGTAACCGAGAGAACTGTTGGTGCAAAAGTGTATAATTCCAAGAAATATGGATGTCAGACAATATGATGAGTATTGTCCGATGTGGAAGCCGTTCTTTGACCATTAACATCACATCCACTTAAATGACATAAACATTGAGAAGACTGCACTGATGTAACCACTTGTTGCCGTGTTAAAAGTTTGGGGTTAAGCCTAAAGCAAAGCAATCTGACCTGTTAGCATCAGCTATACAGCCGCTGGAACGCATCGTAATAAATCACATTCATTGACTACATATTCTTACAATAAATAAAGCAAAGAGTGTTCAGCCTATCTGAAGCAGCAGCACAGTGGGAAGAGTATAAGCAGATATACAACGTTGAGTCTTCTTGTTATAATCACATACAACTGCAATTTGGTTCTAATTAATAATGCACTCATCACTGCGATGTTTCCTGCTTCTCAATGAGCCTGTATTCTGTGACAAAGAGTATAAGCCAGGCCATTTTATTGGTCAGTGAAGCGGGCTTGAGTTCTACAATGTAGTTGTAAATATGAGGGCAGGGTTTATCCCGGTGCCCAGATTTGTAAACTAGATAGATTGCTGCAGCCTTGGGAATGTGTGAAGACAAACCCTCAGTGAAATAAACTCTCTGGCATAACGCTGTCTTTAGTCAACCCCGGATAAACAGTGGTGGAAAGTAACTAAGTACATTTACTCAAGTACTGTACTTAAGTATAATTTCAAGATACTTGTACTTTACTTGAGTATTTCCATTTGATGCTACTTTATACTTCCACTCCACTACATTTCAGAGGGAAATATTGTACTTTCTACTCCACTACATTTATTTGACAGCTTAAGTTACTTTTCAGATGGAGATTTGACACAATGGATAATATAAAGCAGTATGTAGTCGGGGTCACATTTCAGATGTCTATGAGTTGTTAACAGCTCCGCCAAATAGTGATTTTTCCCTCTAAACCTCACATGGTTTCATTTCAATAAATGTTCAAATGATCCAATATTTCAGCAAAAATCAAAGATTAGAGAAAAAGTCCAAAAACTGAAAACAGATTTGTGTATCAGAACTTTGTTTTTTCTTCTTTCCTCTCCCAGTAATCATCTCACGACCCCTCAGATTTATCTGGTGACCCTTTGGAGGGGCCCGACCCCTAGGTTGGGAACCAGTGGACTAAACTAGCTAACTGTATATAAAGTAGTTCAAACTACCTCCAGCAGCTACAACAGTAACATGCTGCTTACACACTGATGCTTCAGTATTAATAATCTAATGATGTCATATATAATAAAATATCAGTCAGAGGGACCAAACCACTACTTTTACTTTAATACTTTTACATTTTGCTGCTGATACTTATGTACTTTTACTTAAGTAGGAGTTTTCATGCAGGACTTTTACTTGGAGTATTTTTTACATTGCTGTATTAGTACTTTTACTTAAGTAAAGGATCAGAGTACTTCTTCCACCGCTGCGGATAAATAAGCTAGAACCTAATTTCCAAGGTTTACTATCAGCCTGATTCTGACTTTCTCTCCTCAAAATTTCCAAGTCAAACGCAACCAAAAAGAATCGCGGCGGTCTTGAATCCCACTCTCGGCTCGTAAACGCCGCGGATCGAGCTAAGCTAATGCTAACTGGGACATGAAGCCACGTGAGGCCGTTTTCTGGTCGGGTGAGCTATCCCGGCCTGCAAAACACACACTCTGCATGTGTTACTAAACAGGAAAAGCATGGACTCAGTTGTGAATATGTGACCGGTGTCTGCGTGAGAGTCACACAGTGTCACACACAGAAATACAGTGTGCTCTTACTTTCTCTTGAGGCTTCAATTTCAGCTGCGGTGATGCTGATGAAAAGAAACTGTCAGCCAGCAACAGTAAACCCTTCACTGCCTCTCTTGTGTGTGTGTGTGTGTGTGTGTGTGTGTGTGTGTGTCTGACTTACAGTGGCAGTGTGTGTCAGTATGTTACAGTGGTGGCGTGTTAAGACGTGGTCCCGTGTCTTAACACACACACACACTGCCACTGTAACATACTGACAAACACACATTTACACCGCCACTGTAACACACTGACACACACACACATACAGTCACCGTCTAACATACTGACACACATACACACGCCGCCACTGTACCATACTGACACTCCGCCACCATAACACACTGATAAACACACACACACACTGCCACCGTAACATACCGACACACACACTCCACCACCACTGTAACATACTGGCATATACACACACACACAGCCACCATGACATATTGACAATAAATAAATACAATAAAGAAATACTGACACACACACACACTAGCAGTGTAACGTTCCAGCACACACACCGCCATAACATACTGATGCACACTTAGAAGTGACACGAGGAAGAGAGTTTTCACTGTTTCTGTGTGTGTGTGTGTGTGTGTGTGTGTGTGTGTGTGTGTCGCGTGCGCGCGTCTTGTGTACTGACTCTTGTTGTTCTTGCGGAGCAGGGCAGAGGTGATCCAGGGCTCCGATTGGACCATCCTGCTGGAGGGCGCAGTCTTCTCCTCCACCGACGACGACGTGATCACCATGGAAATGCTTGGCGATTGGTCGATCCAGCGGGGAAATACTGTCAATCAAAAACGCCGTGTGATGGGTGGGCAGAGCGAAGGGAGTCAGGTAGGGGTCATCAGGCGTGCCGTAGCGTTTTTTTTTCAATCCCAGAGTTCACTTCGACAATTTACATCCAATCAAATCACTCGATCTTGAAGTGGTGGGAAACCAACCGACCAATCAAAAGGCACCGTCTCCTCTGGCTTGTGTGTGTGTGTGTGTTTTTTTTTTTTTTTTTTTTTTTTTGTATTTATTACTGTGGTTTCTAAGGCAACCAACTGGCGTACAGGCAGCTTGTCTGTCTCTCTGCAGTAAAAATATAAAGGATTAAACTCTGTCTTCTTCTGTGGTATAACACTATAGATATAGATCTCTCTTTCTACATATATATATATTCTGTTTCTCTGTGGGCATGGGGAGTGGGGGTAATAGAATATTTGGTTAGTTACGTTAGTTTCTTTCTAAGTTTGTTTCTGTAGTTTCATGCATTGTTTCTGGGTGCTGGAGGTTTCTACAACTCCAGATCGCTGGTGACTGATATTTAGGTAGTCCAAGGTAGACCTAACAAGTATTCCAGTATCTTAACTAGTAGGTACTCTGATTAAAGAGCATGAACTAAATGTCCAAATGGTAAAAGGCATAGGCTCTACTTGTGTAGGGTAGGTTCAACTAGTCTAGGGCAAGCTTAACAAGAACTACACAGTAACTAGCAGTGCTGTAACCGTTTTCAAACTAGTTCTTCACTTCTTCTGGAACAGTCCAGAATAGGCTTGACTTCCAAGCAGTACAATCCAGCACATCTAGTATTCCCAGGTAACTAGTACTCTGTGGTAACTAGTTATATCAGAGTTTTACTTTAACTGTTTCGGCAAGCTTAGCTCATCCAACTTAGCCTGTTGTTCCAGACCAGTAACCTCTCAGCGCTAACCGGGCTAGTGTAACATGCTGTCAAGAGGACTGGGTGAGGCGGGGTGGTGGAAGGGGTGGAAGAGGAGGAGGTGGAGGGGGGTTAGAGTTTCCAGCCGCCTGCCTTTACCCCATCCCTAACACTAAAAATAGGTCCAATTACTGACACTTTCTGAGGGGACTGGGCACTGGACAGAGTAGGGCAGGGGAGAGTGATGTTATCTCTCAGATTAATCCACTGACACACACACAGCCCTCCACTGACAATGTCACAGAGCCTCTACCGCCTAAGCTTCACGTAGTGTGTGTGTGTGTGTGTGTGTGTGTGTGTTTTACTGTTATTCAGCTCCCCTTCCCCCGCCTACAGAAGAAGTCAGCTGCTGGCCTTAGCTAACTGCTAGCCTCTGGGAGGGGGAGAGGGGGGCTGTGCTAAAAAGAAGCCTGAGAATAACCTAACCCCCGATACACTATACAAAATGTCTCCCTGTCATATGGCAGGGGCACGGCAGACACACGTGAACAAACCAGTCCGGGTCAAAGGGTTGATTCGACGCCGAATAGTTCCAGGAATAACAATAAATAGTTCCTCTAGCTGGATATCCACACACGCCTGTACGCAGGAGCGAAGCGACGTCCTCTCACAGGCAGGTACAATACACCTCCACTAACCGCCTCTTCGCCTCTCGCGGAGAAAGCGATAGCATAAGTTTAGATCCAATATCTGAGGCTACAGTTTGCCAGATAATGATTCCCCGTGTGCTAGCAATATGTTGTTGCAGGACAAACCGTTGACAGGCGGTATTCCACTTCCCAACTCTGCCACTTTTGTCTTCTGTTTACCAAAATATATTTCGATCCAGGAAGTAGTCAATACCCCTTCGAGGCAATCCTACCAAACTAAAACCGCCGAAACGACGTTTAAAACAAACAAAAGCACGAGGTTGGTTTCAAAATAAACCAAATCCACTGAAGTTCCTGAGCTTGCTGACAGACGCCTCCCTGGGAGCTTCGGTTAAGTTGGCTCGCTTCTTGACGCGCTTCCCTTGACAACCTCCCGTTTCCCTCCGCTTCTTCTGTTGTCCTCTCTTCCGCTCACCTTCGCTGTTGTCTTCTCCTTTTTTTTTCAGGGTTTTAGTTTGTCTTTTTTAATCCTCCGAGGTGGAAACCTTCGCAAGGGCGACGTCGGCTCATGTTTCTCGCCCCGTTTCCCTGTCGGTAGTTCCCCGTTATTCCGAGTCTCTGCCCGACTCCAGCTCAGCTCCCCACCCTGCGATACGGACCGTACCATCTTCCTGTGGCCGGGGGTCGCAGCTGGCCTGTCTGACGCAGCTTCGCACACGTTACTGTCAAAACCAGGACAGATAAAGGCACCGCAAAAGCGAAAAGACGCCAGCGAGACTTGGCAAAGAGTTTAACATCTACCACGACCCACAGACCGGCTGATTTAACTCGAATACTATCAACAACAGAATGTATGTCAGTTACAGGGGCAGTAAACTTCCCCCTGGCCGCAGTAGTCTGGTCCAAGCAGGCCGCTCCTGTCCTGTCCATTTATAGTAACAGCAGGATATATACTGGAACTTTATATATACACATAAATAGACACCCTTTTACTTAAACTATTCATATAGCCTCTGTATCGAAACTCTGATATAAATACGGCTAAATACATACGGACAATCACTTTCTAAAACACTTTATAATAGTTAATATACAGTATATATAAAACTATATATACTGTATGTCTGGAATTTAACCACCAACTCTATATGACGAGCTGAAGTCAACATGTCCAGTATAATGATCGGAATCCCATTCTGAAATACGATGCAAATGTTTTGTATCTAGCGTTCGATTGAAAATGAAACAGTTTGAGATCTGAGAGAGAGAGAGAGAGAGGGAGAGAGAGAGAGAGAGGGAGAGAGAAAGGGAGACCTATAAAATTGAAAAACCCTTTAGAGAATCTGCATGTTTTTTCACAGTTATACGGTATATTTATATCTAAATAAATAGGCTGGCCCTTACTAAAACTATGATGATCACAGGAAATCAACACGGAACCGTTCTCCCCAATGACAACGGACAACAACACATGCTTAGACCTGACAACAGAGCTTTCATTATCGTTTGTAATGTCTGACGTGACTCTGGCAAGTAAACTGAAATATATTAAGTATTCAGAATGATAGACTTAGGCAGATGAGAGAACAGCCATGTTTTATTTCTGCTACCCTTTAATACAGCCAGGCTCATTTTGTTCCTCCAGTCCTTCAAAATTATTTCAACTTTTCTGTGCTAAAGCGCGCGCACATCCAGCCCCTCTCCTCCCCCCAGCACGCGCCCTCCTAGGCTCTGTTGCTATCCAACGCCATGGCAGCCGCGACGCGATTGGCCAGAGCGAGTCCCGTCCCTCGCTGCGATTGGCCAGCGGCCGGGTCTGTGGGCGGGGCGGTCGGCTTGGTTTCCCCGTGTCTCTTCAAACGGCGCGAGGCAGGAATGACGCGGAAATAGTTTGAAGATGCCAGGTAGAGAAGGAGAGGGGGGAGGGAGAGAGAGAGAGAGATACACAAGAGGGGGAGAGAGAAGGCAAGAGAAAGAGATATAGCCGGGGAGGAGAGGAGAGAGAGGGAAAGGGCTTCCATAAGCACATGCCCATAGAGTGACATTCCACAGCTGAGATGAGTGACTTCCCGTCACAAACCAACCAACGCTAAAAGTTGTTCCTGTTGCTATCCGACCGTTCCGGCTAAATCAGGCACAAGGCTGCCTGGGAACAGCTCCACACACACGCACACACAGTCATAAACCAGTGGGCAGTTTGTTCTAATTTAAAGCAAAAAATCCACCCTAAAACACAATTTACACTGCACGGAGAAAAAATGCTGAATTAATGTATCCGTTTCAGATTCACTCGGCTTCTATTTCTTAAAAACAGCATTCACACAGGACCAGTGTTACATGGGGACATCCAGTGATTTGTAATAATTGCCGAGGTTGTCAGTGATTTTAATCCCGTGCAGATTTGTCATGTCAGTAATTTGTAAAGTAAAAAATTCCACTGCAAATTGCCTACTGTAATTACATACTGTGCAAAGATAAGGGCCCCCTGATAATACTAATCCTGTGCAAATGCGCATCCTTCTAAGTTTGGGCACAGAACTGGCATAGCAGTGCAATTTCAACAAGGAAGCGGTTAGTTTCTTGCTTTGTTTTGACTATTTCTTCATGAGAAATTGCTGCCATTCGCACAGTGGTTGCACATCTACCCAGTGAATAATTTTTTAAGTGCTATACTGTCATTGACTTGAACTGCAAATTATAACACCATGAATCTCATCATGTTTGCTTCAGGCAGGGCATACTTTGTTGTTTTTCTGAGGGGCTTCTTGACATATGAGTTGGGGTAATACCCAATTCCATAAGGTCCCCATGTCCTATGCAAATAGTCTTTTAAAAAGGAAAATCGACTCCACAACAGAATTCATGACATTCCTGTAATCCTGACCAGTTAAATCAATATTTGAGCACATGAACAACTCTCTCCCAAAGGTAGAAACCAGAGAAGCAATGCTCTAACCTGCTATTGCATCAAGAGACACTATTGCTATTCAGTGTTTTCAATCTCTCTGGGCTCAATCTGTCAGCTGCTTCAAATGTAACATCCATATTTATCAACTATACCACTGTGTCGCTGGAGAGTCACAAATTCTACAAAATCAGCATTAGCAACTTTTTGTGCATACATACAAACTCATATAAACAGAGCACAGTGTGTGATCATAATCTGTTAACAGGAGGAATTTACTCTTATTCCAAATGAACTGACCTAATATACAACACATGAACCAAACTAGAGTAACCAATCCAATCCAATTGAAACGCATCCATGATTACTATTTTCTCACTCTATGAGGTAATAAGGCAATCCTATATCTGGTTGTTATTGCAACGTTTTTCCACTGGTGGAATCATTTTTATGTATTGTTATTATTATTATTAATAATAATAAAAATGATGGTGCGTGGTCAGTGCATGATTTGATCAAATGAATAAATAAATCAACTGATGCACCTGTTCCTGTAATTGTTTACATGACTCAATGACTCGTATTGGCCAATCTACTTAATAAAAGACATTACAGAAGAGAGGGAATGCTACAGTAAGTTAAAATAGCTAAAGCAATGGTCCTTTACACGATATCACACACTACAAACAACACTTGCTTTGTGAGACAAATATGAAATAAATCCACATTTTCACCTGGGTGTAGCCATGACACCATGGACTGTAGCATGACACTCGCCTCTCGGGTGTGATGGGCTCGCCTTGGTACAGTGACTAACTTAGTTATGAAACACATGTGGAAAAAGTCATGTGTAAATGAAAAGTAATGGAAAAGTGAGGGGAAAAATGTGAACATGCACTTTTGAAATGAAGTTGAGATGCCGGTTGCTCGCTCATAGCACCGTCCGCCATCGTTGAGCTGCTGAAAATGCCAATAAGTGTGTGTGTGTGTGTGTGTGTGTGTCAGGTCTGTCAAAGGTTTACTGTCGGGCTAGTTGGTTAGTTAGATATAACAATCCCTCCTGAACAAGGTAGACCTCAGCTGTCTCATGGTGTACCCAGCGATACACTGAACGTTTGGATTCGATACTCAACAATCTGATTAGTGTTTGCTGGATCATTTTATTTTTCCAGACATTGTTCATCAAATGTCAGTTTGACGGACACATTTTTAATCTTACCAATACCTTTGTTACGGAAGAGGATTAGGGCCACATGTGAAAAATGTATTTGAGTTCTGAGTTTAAAGTCAGAATTCTGAGATTAAAGTCAGAATTCTGACTTTAAATTCAGAACTCAAATAAATTTTTCACATGTGGCCCTAATCCTCTTCCGTACTTTGTGCATGCATGAAACTGGAGGCATACTGTATGCAACCACATGAGTTATTTGAACTTTCTGTAGGCTACTTTGTGTTGAAAACAGTTACCCTACCCTAATTATTAACATTCAGGTAGACTATTAATGATTTAAAAAAAATGGAGGCATGCTATGTAATTATTCATGAAGGAGTTGACTCTTCCTGATTGTATCTGCTAATATAACCTTCTGAATTGTACTCCACTTACTTCCAGCATACACGTGAGCTCCTGGCACCACGCTATGCTGTTGCCTTGTCTGTCAAACACGCTCAGGCAGCGAGGTTTCCTCCCCGTTAGTCATGTTTTGGCTAATAAATCGCTTTATGTGCCAATTGTCGTGTGAGGACACACTGCCAGTGACCACACAGGGTTTGGAGCGGTCATGAAAATGACTGTTGACTATCTGACAAACTGATAAACCACTTTTTTTACCTCACATCTACGCTACTTCGCCTTGACTATATTTGCTTAAATATGACATTTTCCTCATTCTTGTGAACATTTATCACTCTAGATCAGAGTCTCAACCTTTTTCATATCAAGGACCCCTAATTTACTACACATTAGGGCCACAGACCCCCCATTTGATGAGATTTTGTCTCTCGGACCCAAATCTGAGAATATTTTTATTGTTAGATATATGATTTTGTCCAGAATTCCATGACTATCTGTATTGTAGGTAGAGAAATAACAGAGAAACTATGATCAAAACAGTCATTCTCCTCCATTCTCTAATTGTGTTAACTTGTAAATGAAATAATAGCAAAGTTTAACAATTCATCAATTTGCTGGGGACCCCCTGGAACTGTGTCAAGGACCCCCGGTGGTCCACCGGACCCCACGTTGAGAACCGCCGCTCTAGATGAGGGTCACTCGAAACTCAAGCCTATATTTTCTCCCCACACAGTGTCATGCCTATTAAAAGTTTACTTGAGCCATATCAGTTTGCTGTGCACAGTTCTAGGTGGCGATATTTCCGTCTATGAAAACGGTGCTTGTGTTTGTTTTTCCCAATAACACAAATCAGCCCGGCCGAGTGAAATCATCTGGGAGACAGAGCAACGTCAGTCTGGTCAGCACGCTCCCGTAAAGCAGCTATCAGACAGCTTGACCTTTAACCTAGATGCTGCTGCTTTTCAAATCTTGGTTAGCATCCAATGATGAGTTTCAGGCTCGTTGGTACGGTCTGTTGCCGAGCTACACTCACATATACAGTAGCATGTCCTTCAGTGTCAGTGGTGCGGTCGGTAGTGAATGCGCGGATGTTCCCAGGAAGCAGAGTGGGATGATTTCTGTAACTAAAAGGCGGAATATCTTTCGTCATTTGCAGCTTATAATGTTTCATAATTAAGCCAGAGAATCATGCTATAAAAGCAACAGCACACTAGCATCGTAAAACCTCCACATAGAGAATATTGTGCGTACTGCTGCTATCTGGCTATTCCCCATCATTTGAAAGTCTAGGCTTATGTCTAGCACATATTATTACTTTATGTTTAAGTGCTAGGGGTTAGCACAACACAGCACACTGCAATAGAACATATGGGCAAAATAAGGGCATACAGGACAAAGCTAGAGTGGTTCTCGAGATGGGGACCGGTGGACCACCAGGGGTCCTTGAGGGGGTTCCAGGGGGTCCCCAGCAAATTGGTTAATTGTTAAACTTCAGCATTATTTCATTTACAAGAAGTTAACACAATTAGAGAATGTGGAAGAATGACCGTTTTGATCATGCTTTCTGTTATCTCTCTCCCTACAATACAGATAGTCATGGAATTCTGGACAAAAGTCATATCTAACAATAAAAATATTCTCAGATTTGGGTCCGAGAGAGAAAATCACATCAAATGGGGGTCTGTGGCCCCAAATGTGGACTAAATTAGGGGTCCTTGATATGAAAAAGGTTGAGAATCACTGGACTAAAGCTTGACAGTGCTGAGGAAACGAGCCGAAGCGGACTGTACATTCTGTGGCCCTGACGTAAAATTCCATGACTTTTCCCACGACTTTCCATGCAGCACTTCCATGATGTAAAAAAAAAAAATATGACCTTCCTTCTTGGTTTGTTCATGTTTTTTCCCCCGTCTGGTTTCCACTCCGGTCGGGCCCGAAAACGCATCTAATGCCATCGAAGTTTGAAAATACGTTCTGATCGAGAAATGTAACAAATGCCCCGACTTTCCGTGACCCAGTGGGGGCCCCTGGTCCTCCTGTGTGTGTGTGTGTGTGTGTGTGTGTGTGTTGTGTGTGTTGGCTAGCTGTACCGGTGTCCAGTAGCGGTTAGCTTAGCAGAGCAGAGCATCCACACTGACAGGCATGCTATAGCAGAGACAACCAGGAGGGCAGGGGATGGGGGCTGGGCACAGAAACAGAAAGACAGGGAGATGGAGGTTAACTATGCTGTCATTCATCCCCCTTCAGTAGCCCATTGAGTGTGTGTGTGTGTGTGTGTGTGTGTGTGTGTGTGTGTGTGTGTGTGTGTGTGTGTGTGTGTGTGTGCGCACTCCCGAGGAAAAACAAGTTGAGTTTACTGCTAAATCTACAGTCATCATGCAAACCGCACAATAATCTCAGCTCAGAAATTACAGAGAGATGAGCAACAGGTAATGTGTGTGTGTGTGTTGGGGGGGGGGGGAGACAGGGGATTTGCATACAGTACAGCACACAAAAGGACTAGATGACCTACAATTGCTCTGCACTTTCTCTGCCAGAGCCGTAAGGGTGTGTGTGCTCGCCAACATGATTGATTATGTGAGCCGTTAACACACACACACACACACACACACACACACACACACACACACACACACACACACACACACACACACACACACACACACACACACACACACACCAGGTAAAACACAGAGTTTGAGTGCAACATTTTACATCCATGATGATGTAAGAAGTCATTTCACTAACAGTTGGCAGAACGCCTCTCCAGTGTCATGTGTTTTTTTTTTTTTTTTTTTTTTACAAGACATTTAATTAGAAACGTCGAACACACACCTTGCGTATAAACCTCGCTTCGGTCCGAAAAGGGGGGGGGTCACAGTCACAACAATATCGCAAAACACGAATTTCAAACTCATATTCAAATTAGCTTTTATGGATAAGTTACCTAGGATTTAAGCAGGGCCGTTTCTTTTTTTTTTTTTTTTTTTTTTTTTCACTGACAAATTCATTCTCCCAGGACAGCTGTAATTGCAGTTATAAACTCATTCAGATTTATAGTGCTCTGGCAGTAAATATTTATGCACTTCATGCCTTTGGAGCTCATTTGCACTGAAAGTTAGCATAAAACATAAAATCAGGACCATCCCACTGTATAGGGATCATTCAGTCGTGTAGGGTTTTTTTTTTTTTTTAGGTGCAAGGATTTATTTATTCATTTGTCTATTTTATTAAATGTTTTTTTTTTTCTTTAGTTGTGTGTTATAACCTCATTGTAAACTCAAATCCAGCTTCCATACTTGATCTTGGGGAGTGACACAGCATATTGCATGGCCAGAATAGCAGCTTCTTAACATTGGACTTAAACTGGCTTTACGATTAGACGCAGCCGTTTCACGTCGCCTTCCTCCGCCGCCGAGCCCGATGCTCGCCCCTCTCAGTCGGGACGGTATAGTGACGGTGCTGAAACGCACTACTGTGGGTATATTAGTGAATAAATGTGAATAAACGTCAGTGTTTCCCTCCGCGGAGAAACTGACTGGCTTCCACTAAATCACGTTCAGCTGTGCTCGCGCTCAGACAGCGGAGATTACAACGGCAGCGCGAGGAGGCGAGCAGACTCCGGGACTCACGTGCCTTGCAGCAAAATTCCACCCGGCAACTACACACTGTACCATGGCAACAGCCCTGCCATTGGTCCCCGGTGCGTTTTCAAATGACCAATGGGAGGGCCGGCCGCGGGTGATGCTTGTTGCTAGGTAAACATGATGCGGAGGGAAGATAGAGGAGCTGAATTACCATGCTGCCACTGCAGGGTGCTTACAGCAAGGAGGAGAGAGGAGGAGCGGGGCTTCACACCGGGAGAAACGCTGCTCCTTCGCGCCGCTCGGCGGAGCCAGAGAGACAGAAACAAACACGCAGGAATGTAGAAATGACAGAGGGGAAAAGAGGGATAAACAGAAAGAAATAGAAAGAGAGGAGACGAGCTGGCAGCCACTGGGAATGTTGTTGCCGTTGCCTCACTGCTATCTGCGTGCACAACGGCCAAATATACATACAGGGGGAGGGAGGTTACTCTCAAAATGTAATGTAACTCATTACAGATTACTCACTGACATGATCCACTGGAATACTCAAATTCAATAAAATAACTGTATTATTTTAAGTTGCTTTGGGATTGCATTTCCTCCAAATTATAACATTTAGCCTAAAATACCGGACAGTTAAAGACAGAAACATAGGCTACAGTTAAGAAATATATTCTAGATCAGTGGTTCTCAACAAAGGGTCCGGGGACCATCAGGGGTCCTTGAGGGGGTTCCAGGGGGTCCCCAGCAAATCGATGAATTGTTAAACTTCAGCATTATTTCATTTACAAGAAGTGAACACAATTAGAGAATGCAGAAGAATGACTGTTTTGATCATAGTTTCTCTGTTTTCTCTCTACCTACAATACAGATAGTCATGGAATTCGGGACAAAATCATATCTGACAATAAAAGATATCGCCAGATTTGGGTCCGAGAGACAAAATCTCATCAAATGGGGGGGTCCGTGGCCCTGATGTGGACTAAATTAGGGGTCGCTTATATGAAAAAGGTTGAGAATCACTGGTCTAGATTACAGACTGCAGTGTTATCCTCATCTAGAACTATTCGGTTTCCTAAACTGTGGGGGCATTCCCCTCAAATAGCTTCTCCACCACTTTTTTCGCTTAATGTTTCTGTGACTTGCACATTCAAATATAACAGCTACACTAGTCGAGATTTGTATGTAAAAAAAAAAAAAACCTGCTGTTTTATCGGTCTGAATCACAAAGCGGGGGCTGCAACAGAGAAGATGCGTCCCATCCGCGCTAATTGAGGCACCGTAGCGTCACCCTATTCGCCCCAAATTAAATTCTGGTGTCAGTACGGTCACTGGTGGGAAATCTTCTCCACTACAGGAAGTGATGAATTTAAACTTAGGAGTGAAATCCAAAACCGGTCTCCTACACAGCAGCGAGTGAGAGGAAAGCCGGCCTCACCACCGTTAGATCTTTCGCCTCTCTCGTCCCTTTGGTTTCCTTCGGTCTAAAGCGCCACAGACCGGCCCGGGGCTGTGGCAGTTTACTGACGTCACCTTACAGGGTTTCTGGGTATTGAAGTCCTCGAAATTCAAAACGGTTGGGAACCTCTCACCGCTGTTTGGGAGCGATCATTGTGCCTAGTGTAGCTTTAATGCTGCAGTGGCATGCTGTGCACCTAAAGAACAAGGGAGATTCTATGGCTGCTGTAGATAGAAGTCAAGTGTATACAGCCATGACAACAAAAGAATGAAATGATTTCTGTGATTTAAAGCAGTGGTTCTCAACATTTTTCATATCAAGGACCCCTAATTTAGTCCACATTAGGGCCACGGACCCCCATTTGATGAAATGTTGTCTCTCGGACCCAAACCTGAGAATACTTTTATTGTTAGATATGATTTTGTTCAGAATTCCATGACTATCTGTATTGTAGGTAGAGGGATAACAGTGAAACTATGATAAAATGAGTCATTCTTCTACATTCTCTAATTGTGTTCACTTCTTTTAAATGAAATAATGGTGAAGTTTAACAATTCATCAATTTGCTGGGGACCTCCTGGAACCCCTTCAAGGACCCCTGGTGGTCCCCGGACCCCACATTGAGAACCACTGATTAAAAAAAAATCTGGCAGGTAACTAGGCCTATGCCCACTACATCCAGTGAGATTTTCAACTTTACAGAAATAAAGTATACATGAATGCATACTAGAATGCACTGGACTCAGGTAAATGAATTAAAGGTCATAATGCAGGTTATAAAAATTACACTTCGGTCAGGACCACTGAGCAAAACAGTCAAATCATTAAAGGGGCCCTTCAACAAACACAAAGCTGTATTTTATACCTTATTTAACACACATCACATGGAATGCCCCTTTGACAACTGAAAAATATTCAATTGTGCATTAAATGTAGGCTAAAGCAAACAAGTAAAACTGCCATTTCTTACTTATGGATTGAAAATAAGTCAGACAAAGCAAAAATACAGCCCTTACACAAAAGGTTTTTATTGGAGATGACGTGGACACAGTTTGGATTCATACACTCGTTCATTCATATCGAAGGCAGCCAAGCTTACAAAGCCTTACACTGGTGTTCCAGAGAGCTGCCAGTGCTGTCACAGGTGTCCTTAGGGTGCGCTCAGACAACGCCTTTTGCACGCAAAGGATAGGTGCTCTCTCATCTACCTCACGTTTTTTTTTATGAGCGCCCCCCCCACAGTAGAAACCGCTTCCACTTTTGCATGGAGCGAGGTCCCCCATAGCGGACCAATCGACATCGGTGATAAACACGAGTGACGGCAAAACAAACATGTAGGAAAAGTGACAAATCATCCTCGTGATTTGTCACAAGTGTTAGGTTACCACAACCTGAATGTAAAAGAGATTGATTTAGATCGATTTCTGTACACAGCAGGACTGGCACACCTTTCTTTTTTTAAAACGTGTGCAACAAAATTTTGTATGATTTTCTACACGATCATGTTGGCATCTCCATTTTTCCATTTTCCATTTTCTTGTTTTCTGCAAAGGTTTGTGCAATCCTAGAATCTGAGGTCGTCAGGTTTTAACCCACGGCCAGCTAGCTAGCTGACTGCTCACTGCTAGCCATGGAAGCAGGCTATATATAGTAATTATACTTGTAAAATAAAAAGGAACCCCAAGAAAATATATGAACAAACATTTAGCTATTATAAAACTTGTGTTGCTTAGACTGACGCAACAAGATTTTTAAAAATCGAATTAGACTCCTGACATACAAATTAACAGAGCTAGTACTAACACTATTCTCATTATTTCATTATTTCAACTGTCTTAAAAGAAGAAGTTTGCCAATCCCTCACTCCCTAAGACAGGTTGTACCAAATTTGAGGGGCTCTGATCATCTTTTTTCCTCAAGTATGAAACAATATGGCGACTTCAACCCGGTCGGTCTTATTAGCCCCACACGTTACTTTGTAATCAAAAAATTAAAAGCACATACTCCGAGCTTCCATGTTCAAGTTAGGCTACTAAATGATAAATGCACATACTAACAAAATACCGATGACTAATAATAATCATAATATGAGTTTCAAGAGTGTTTCATTATAGCTGAGGATTTGGTACCCAAAAAAAGGGTACGGCAGCAACAAAGGAGCTTTTATGCTAGCAGGACAGTTTATGCTAATGAATGCTAGTACCGGCGCCACCTGCCAACCAGCAATGTGGTCAGACTGTGTTAGCACTGCTAGAGCGATTCATGTCAGGGAGTTGAGCTAGCTTTGGTTTGACGATATTTTTTTTTAAAATATGAGAACAATTTCTTAAGTCTGAGTCAGACAATAGTACAGACAATCTATTGAAATGGCTTTGAAGAACTGTCAGCAATTTTAAAAGGGCATGCCATGCTTCTAAAATGTAGTAATTTTACGTGTTTGTCAAGGGCCTCGTTCCCCTTGGAAATTTCAGGTGTCTTTCCGGTCTAGATGCCCGTTGTGAATTATGAGACTTTGGCAGAAGGTTGTACTTTACGTAAATATCTTTTTTTTGTGGTGAAGTTAGACTAATCATTGTATTGGCGTTATCGCAATTTTGCAATTTCCAAATCATCAGAGGCTGTCCAAAAGGGATTTCTGAACAAGGTGTGGTGTGGTTTTAGAGCTCCTGGTAATCTTTGGTCCATGAATCAAATACAATATTGGTGAAAACCTTTCATCATTCTCAACCTCAGTAAATCCTGCACATTAACATTATTATTATAATTTTTCAACAAAATCACTTTTGTTTAAACAATTCTAGTTCTAAAAAATTAATGACAAGAAAAACTTTTTGTCAATATCTTTCCTGGGCTCCCTAAAATGAAATGTGGATAACAGTGCAATCTTTACTGGCTAAATACTCTTGGTGCATAGGCTAGAGCGATACAATGATACTATTGTTCAGCACGGTATTGGAAGGTATATCTGCCGCGATAATAACAATAAAAATGAATCCAAAAAAATGAGCCAGATGTATCAAAATTTAGAGTTGCCAATCGCATATGTAAAATTGTGTGCACATTTGTTCTGTAACAGGGGCAAGATGGCAATTCAAAAGAAAAATGTGCCTGCACCTATTTGGCATTTCATTGGGTTCAAACCAAATGAGAAAAGAGAGTCAGCAAACCTGCATGAAGTCGGGTGAGTTGTCCATCCGCCTCATTAATCAGCTTCCCTACCAGCCGGGGCTAAGGTAGCATTCCCAAACCCGTTAACACAAAAGTGCTGCGCTCGCTCCGTCTACTATTAACTAGATATCTGCTGAGAAAAATTGTTTCAGATGAACCGCTGCAATTACAAAGATCCAGCTCTGCGAGCCAGTACCGGAGTCAGCTGGGGCAAGCGAGTACACCTCAACACAAGGTGAGGGAGCGGCTCGAGGTTTGGCGGTATGAATGCACAGGCTGAACAGTATTATGGGACCGTTTTCAATAGACTTGACTGCCAAAGGGGCTCTTTGTAGCGTAAGTACTTTATCGAGCGAGAGAGAGGGACAGCAAGGCGGAGTATGAGTGAGAGAGAGAGAGGGAGAGAGAGAGAGAGAGAGAGAGACCTTAATGAACCACAGTCCAGCAGGGTTTGTGAAGCTGCCCTCGCCACCGACAACAGGCAAAGTGCAGTAATGTGTGCTGAAGCATATGTCTTGCATAAATGTGTAGCCTAATTGCTCAGTCAGAATAAAAACACCTTTAGCTGCCACACATTTGCTTCCTCAGTGCGGCCGCCTCCTACAAGGCTGCCCACCGCCAGCACGCCTCTTTCTGCACCGAGCCAATAACTGATGAGCAAACTGTACCACATGACAGTCCTGTTGGCTGGCTGGCTAGCTAACCCAGTAGCTAAAGTGTTGGAGAAGTGCACATAATTTACATGATTTCTTAAACTTTCTCTCACTGCATCGAAGCAGCTTGCTTACCATTTTTGCACAATCCTCTTTAAATCGCCATTGTTGCATCCCTATCTATAGTGATTATACACTAGGGCTGAACAATTAATCGAAATTTTAGCGAAATGTCAATATGGCCTACTGCAATTTTCAAATCGCAGGAGGCGCAATATTTGTTAAAGGCGAAATGTGTCAAAATAGCATTTTAAAGTAAATATTGTGGTGCTGCAGAGATGTCCTGGCCTACACATCATATTCTACAGACTTAAGAAAACATCTTTGTTTGGTACAGATCCCCGCAAAAATCACACCGTAATCATTTAAATACGTTTTTCAATGAAAATGAGAATAATGATGTAAAAATGATCATTCCCTCTAATATCGCAAATCATATCGCAATTGCGATATCAGACAAAATAATCGCAATTAGATATTTCTTCAAAATCGTTCAGCCCCATTATACACACTCTTCAGTGATATTCTGTCATTGCCAAAATATGAAAGAGAGAGAAGATACCCGCACACTGGAATGATGCTTCCTTGGTGTTTATGTGTAGCAACGTTTCAACCTGTTGGTCTTCATCAGGTATACAGAAAAGTGAGGGGAGACTGGGGGTATATAAAGCCGTAGGGCCAGAGGACACCCAGTTCTCTCTCCACCCATTGCTTCACACATAGTAGATCCTAAGGTGGATCCTGACTGAACACTTACCATCAATAACACAGAGATAACGTGCATTAATGATCGATAGTTCACCCAAAAATGAAAATTCTGTCATCATCTCCTCCCCCTCATGCCAGTTGAAACACAGGTGAAGTTTGTCCATATAACACACAGGGAGGCTGCCAGCACAACTCCATAGCAGCCTTCTCCAAAACAACTGAAGTCAGTGGGGACCAGTTCTTCAGAGTTCCAAAAAGACCTACAGTATATTTACACCATCATTTAGTGCAAATCTCTTGTTTTGGAGAAGGCTGCTACCAAGTTGTGCTGGCAAACCTCCCTGTGTGTTATATGGACTAACAAATTTCACCTGTGTTTCATTTGGCATGAGGGTGAGGAGATGATGACAGAATTTTCATTTTTGGGTGAACTATTCCTTTTAAGGGGAGACAGAGAGAGGCGGAATGCAATCAAGAATGAGTCAAAGAAAAGGTCTAATGTCCAATTCTTCATTCAGTCCATGGGGGGGGGGGGTATCTACTCTCTCAATACCAATGTATCTCATGCCGCTGACATTGTGCCCTGTCTGTTGTGAAACCTCATCACAGATACTTTTGGCTGATTCAACCCACTCCTGTTTATAGCCTCTATTCAAAAGTCAGATTGTTGGCTTGGGCCTCTTTCTGCCCCCTTAGCCCAGGATGAAGTCTACTGTTTATGTGTGTTATCTCCATCAATGATAAGTGTAGAGGGTTTTTTTTTTTAGGACTGAAGCTCACTGTCTCACTCTCTGTATCATATTGCTATTTTTATTTGCACCGACAAGGATCCACCGTAGGATCTACTTTGTGTGGAGCAATGGGTGGAGACGAGTGGGTGTCCCCTGACCCTACAGTCGTATATACCCCCAGTCTCCCCTCACTTTACTGTATACCTGATGAAGACCAACAGAGGTTGAAATATTGCTACACATAAACACTAAGGGAGCATCATTCCAGTGTGCGGGTATTTTCTTTCTCTTTCATATTTTAGCAATGATAGCATATCACTGAAGTGTGTTCTCATGTATAATCACTATAGTTAGGGATACAACATTGACGATTTTAACATTCCAGTGTGGTCGCATTTACTTTCTCTTTTGGGATTCATGGTGTAGTACCTAGCACAACTTTTTCAGATTTTTAAAATCTTTTTTACTGATAAAATACAAAAAATTGGGAGACACTTCTAAAAAGTAGCATTGGCCTGCCAAACATTTCACAATTGATTCCTCAAAGGCAGCAGGTATAAAGTGATACTAGCTACATGCTGCTAAACAATATAGGCTGTCTCTGAGACAGCAGAATGACACATTAAGCCTTTCTGGAAGCCAAGCCAGAGTAGGAAGCTGCCAGGCAGCCTAAAGAATGCCAGACAATGCCAGATGCCTGACAGGAAGGAAAGCAATATGGAGGCAGTCTATCAGGCATGGTTTTGTGCTATGTCACAATAAAAAAAATTTAAAAAAACATACTTAATGCATCTTTATGGAAGCCCATTTCCACCAGTGTGATGAAAAAAAAAGATCCTGTAAGTCATTATAATGAGAAACTTTCTCAAAATCATGAGTTAGTATCTCAAAATGATGACTTAGTATCTCAAAATAATGAGAACCTTTCTCAAAATAATGACTTAGTATCTCAAAATAATGACTTAGTATCTCAAAATAATGACTTAGTATCTCAAAATAATGACTTAGTATCTCAAAATAATGCCTTAGTATCTCAAAATAATGAGAAACTTTCTCAAAATAATGACTTAGTATCTCAAAATAATGAGAAACTTTCTCAAAATGAGAAACTTTCTCAAAATAATGAGAAACTTTCTCAAAATAATCATAGTATCTCAAAACAATGAGAAACTTTCTCAAAATAATGAGAAACTTTCTCAAAATAATCATAGTATCTCAAAACAATGAGAAACTTTCTCAAAATAATGAGAAACTTTACTAAGTCATTATTTTGAGAAAGTTTCTCATTATCTTGCGATATTAAGGCATTATTTTGAGATACTAAGGCATTATTTTGAGATAGGCTACTAACTCATTTTCGAGATACTAAGTCATTATTTTGAGAAAGTCTCATTATTTTGAGATACTAAGTCATTATTTTGAGAAAGTCTCATTATTTTGAGATACTAAGTCATTATTTTGATAAAGTTTCTCATTATTTTGAGATACTAACTCATTATTTTGAGATACTAACTCATTATTTTGAGATACTAAGGCATTATTCTGAAATACTAACTCATGATTTTGAGAAAGTTTCTCATTATAATGACTTACAGGACGGTTTTTTTCATCACACTGGCGGAAACGGGCTTCCATACACCTTTAACTTGCCAACGTTAGCGCTACTGTGAGGTGATGACCTTGACCATGTGACCTCTGTGTTTTGGAGACTCCTACTGATGCAGGGAACTCATCACCGGATGCATTTAGGCACATAAACAGACATAGACACAGACTGGTGGGAATCTACCCAGCAACCGGTCACATATGTCTGCTACTTAAAGTTAACTAAGGTGTCACTGGAGACCCGTCACCCTTGACACCCACCCCCCCCCCACCCATGGCTCCAAAAACAGCCTGTTGCTCCATGTGTTGGGCTGTGTGACCAACAAATTAGAGCGGTATACTGACAGGATTCAGGCCAACAGACCAGACCAGACCAGACCAGACCATCACTCTTTAACAGACAATAGTGTCTCTTACCCTGAAGCTCCGATGCAGCAAAAATCATTAACGCATCGTTTAATTGAATCAAAGATAGATAAGAAACAAAACAGTACAGCTGCCAGACATGCTCACAAAAGTTTCCCCCCCAGTTATAAAACATACTTGCATTATGTTTTTGCAGCAACAAGTGTTGGGTCAGCTTGTGACTAGACCAGCTGCTATAGGGCCTCTACAGCTTTTCAGAAAGACAGTTTAAGACATTTTTGAATTTAATACCAATTTAAAAACCAAAATTAAGATACAAAGCTGTCAACCAATCTATTACAGATTGAACATGTGCGAATCTATAAATGGGCAGAAACTAAGGATGCAGATTGCACTCCTAACCCTGTTCTGGAGTCAGCTAAGAGTGGACATGCAGTGGAAAGAAACCTAATCCTATGGTGAAAAACACAAGACCCCTAATAACTGGATTTTTTAAATACTTTTTAAGGCCTTAAATTTTGATTATTTTAAAGATTTTTCCAGACTTTTTAAAGACCTGTGGATTCCCTGACTACTTCCGCAGCGACTCAATGCGTTCATACGGCTGTGTTTCCAGCACCGAAAGCACTAATGGTGCGTTTGGCATCGATTCCCAACTGGCCACATACGTCCGATAGCAACAACATGGCACCTCCATTAAGGCTGCCAACATTAGCCCCGTCCCTGTTCCCCGTTCTAGGGAAGGGTTCGCTTCGGTCACTATTCTGGTGCTAGAACTGCTCCATATATACAGCTTTGGTCCAGCTGTGCTTAAGACTGGAATGAACACACACGCACACACACACACACACACACACACACACACACACAGGCACTGTTGCCAGGCGAGACAGAGTCAGGTTCAGTGTGACACCCAGAAATAGAGCCCCAGCAAGGACAGGTGGGGGGACCACACACACACACACACACACACACACACATACACACACAGAATAAGGACAGACCTGAAGTGAGACATAAAAGAAGTCCAAACTAAAGCCAAACAAGAATAAAACCTCACCCCCGCCCCAATCAAAATCCACCCTGATGAGTTGTGATATACTGTAGTATATCCACAACTGCAGCCATTTACACTGACTGCTAACTGTGCAACTTTCTCAACTCGCCATCCTTAACAAATGTGCATGGTTGATGTTTCCTTTTTTTTTTTCCTGTGTTGGAAACCTCATGTTATAACCAGAAAGGGAATTAAGATAGGAAAAAGTTTTCACCTCTGTTAGATCTGGTTTGGATTTGCAAAATTATATTGCACTTTGTGAAAAATTATAAAATTGATATAATTTTATATAGGGCTGAACGATTTTGCAAAAATATCTAATTGCGATTATTTTGACTGATATTGCAATTGCGATATGATTTGCGATATTAGAAGGAATGATCATTTTTACATCATTATTCTCATTTTCACTGAAAAATGTATTAAAATGATTATGGTGTGATTTTTGCGGGGATCTGTACCAAACAAAGATGTTTTCTTAAGTCTGTAGAATATGATGTGTAGGCCAGGACATCTCTGCAGCACCACAATATTTCATTTAAAATGCTATTTTGACACATTTCACCTTTAACAAATATTGTGCCTCCTGCGATTTGAAAATTGCAGTAGACCATATTGAGATTTAGATAAAATTTTGTTGTTTCATTAATTGTTCAGCCCTAATTTTATACATGTAATAGAACTGAATTTTCTTGGCAGGTCATTTCTTTAACTTGAACAGCCCTTGGCAGGCAAGCCAAAAAGTTAATTTGGGATACTGTATCCACCTGTTTAGTCATCTCTCCCAAAAAAAAAAAAAAAAACATTCTGAAAGTTTAAAATTGCCTGGTTGAATATGTTGCTGGAGTGCATCACTGAGAACAACAAGAGACTGACTCACAAGTCACCTGCCAGAAACTCCATATGAAAAGAAAAGCCAATACTGGAGAGATAACAGAAGCTGTAATGTTTTACCCAGCAAAGGATGGCTCCTAACAACACAGATCAAAATGAAGGTTTCCACAGACAGCTCAGAAAGGCTGACACTCTCGGGAAACTGAGAAAAAGAGCAGGCCAACTTAAAGAAACCACAACATCTTGTCACCACTAGCGACTTCAGGTCTAGCTGTGCTTCAGAGAACTACTTGGGTCTGACTATTCTATTCATTTCATTTGGGACTGGACAGTGCACAGTGCTAGCTTACCTTTTGAAACCAGACATGATAAAAGCAACGACTTTTCCAGTTCTTTAAGTTATTCTTTTACATGTGTTTAATAAACTCTTCTTTTTTTTTTACTTAGCATAAAGCAGTGGTTCTCAACCTTTTTCATATCAAGAACCCCTCATTTAGTCCACATTAGGGCCACGGACCCCCTTTTGATGAGATTTTGTCTCCTGGACCCAAATCTGACAATATTTTTTATTGTTAGATATGATTTTGTCCAGAATTCCATGACTATCTGTATTGTAGGTAGAGAGATAACAGAGAAACTGTGATCAAAATAGTGCTTCTTCTACATTCTATAATTGTTCTTGTAAATGAAATAATGAAGCTTAACAATTGACCAATTTGCTGGGGACCCCCTGGAACGCCCTCAAGGACCCCTGGTGGTCCCCGGACCCAACGCTGAGAACCACTGGCATAAAGCATATGCTTTCTTTAAAGGCTGCAAATGGAGTACTGCACTGTTAAGATGCTGGGTTGGACTTTGCAACCTAGCCTTAGCAGAGCAAAATACTGCATATTGTGAATGGTGAAAATGTCTGGAAATATAACGATATGATATTTTGTCAGTATCACCCCACCCCTACCCTCATCCCCCATGTGAACCTGTAAAAGCCAGGGGAAACACTGGGTGGCTCCTGGTTTACCTTTAACATTATTTTACTGGCTATACACAGGAACAGCAATTGCTATATTCTATCTACAGGTAACAGTACGAGGCTGTCTGCAGAGCATAGCAGCAGCAGGGATGGGGTTCAGTGCCTTGCTCATGGGCTCCTTGCCCAGTGATAGCTGTCACACTACATGTAGTGACCGGCTCACACTGGTATGGGTGGGTCTCTCTCCTGTTGCATCCTCTAGGCTGGATGGTTTGGGCCTGATGGACAAAAAGGCACAACACTTACCGTCAATGAATTCACCGTGCTGTACAGGACAGTGAAAGCTACCATCAAAACAGCCATTCTTCTCATTTCTCTCATTGCGTTAACCCGTAGGACATGAAATACTAATTTGAACTAATTAAATGAAACCATGCTTTATTTCACCGGGGACTGCATGCAGGACCTCAGAATCCGTCTGTGAGCCACCGGCCCCCCGAGCGACTGGCTCTAACGGTTTTCGGTCGTGATTAGGAAGTCTTTGGTATTGACATTTGTTTCAACGGTCTGGACCCATAACTCCGTTATGGTCATACGAGTCTAAGTCACAACAGCATCCAGAGGTCATGCAAGCGCCCAGAGTGCAACACATCCAGTCAATGTGTAGTCAGTCCAGTCCATGTTCAGTCAGGAGGACTACTGATTCTGACAGCAGCCTGTCCTAACCCCAAGAAAGACCAGCAAATATTACTGAAAGCATAACTATTCCAATGGGACAGTTTTACTTTTTTTTATGCATCCTTTGGTTAGTAGGTAGTAGGGATGCACAATTCATTGAGAAAAAAAAAAATCGCAATATGAGCTACTTCAATTTCCAAATCGCATGAGGCTATAGTTATTTTATCAGAGTGATGGGTAGGGTTGTTTTGAAAAATGTGGACTTTGATACCGATACCCGATTTAGTCCCTCAATATCGGTACCAAATGCACTGTGTCAAAGGTGCAATGAATTATGGTCATTGTAGTTCACATCGCCAGTTGGGGTGTGGCCAGAAATGCAACATGCTTTAAAGTAGGGCTGGGCAATATATCGATATTATATCGATATTGTGATATGAGACTAGATATCACCTTAGATTTTGGATATCGTAATATCGTGATATGGCATAAGTGTCTTTTCCTGGTTTTAAAGGCTGCATTACAGTAAAGTGATGTCATTTTCTGAACTTACCAGACTGTTCTAGCTGTTCTATTATTTGCCTTTACCCACTTAGTCATTATATCCACATTACTGATGATTATTTATCAAAAATCTCATATTGTAAATATTTTGTGAAAGCACCAGTAGTCATCCCTACAATACTGTCGCAATATCGATATGGAGGTATTTGGTCAAAAATATTGTGATATTTGATTTTGTCCATATCGCCCAGCCCTACTTTAAAGTTTTAAACAATTTTATTCCTTATGTGATTTAGTGTTGATTGGGGTACAGCGCAATGCAATGTCGCATTATAAGAAATACAGTTTGCATCTTCCAAAACACCCACCTGTATTCGACCCAATGCATTTACAAGCAGACCAATAAAGAAAACAATACAGTCCAGCAACCAGTCCTTAAGAAGACAGGGCATTCGGCTCACACACCTTCCAGCTAAGAATGCGTCTCCGAGCTGATAGACAGCCCAATGTGTATAGACTATATATCTCTCTGGAGGGGATGCTAGGCGGCACCTTTAAACCCAGTAGGCAGGCCTTGGGACATAATGGTAATTGTGTATTGAAGATGTCTGACATAATTACAATGGCTTCAAACCACAGTTTTTCCACCTTTGGGCATACCAAGAGTAAATGAAACAAGCTTTTTCCCCCCCAGTCATGCCAACATAAGTTAGATTGGTTTTTAACCATTTTTGCCAACCTAGTTTCTGTGGTTCAATGCTGCACCCCTGTCAGTGGATCTAGTTTCTGTGGTTTTATGTTGTATTTCTGTCAGTGGATCTAGTTGCTGTGGTTTTATGTTGTATTTCTGTCAGTGAATCTAGTTGCTGTGGTTTTATGTTGTATTTCTGTCAGTGGCTCTAGTTGCTGTGGTTTTATGTTATATTTGTCAGTGGATCTAGTTGCTGTGGTTCTGTTGTATCTGTCAGTGGATCTAGTTGCTGTGGTTCTATGTTGTATCTCTGTCGGTGGAATTAGTTGCTGTGGTTCTGTTGTAGTTCTGTCAGTGGATCTAGTTGCTGTGGTTCTATGTTGTATTTGTCAGTGGATCTAGTTGCTGTGGTTCTGTTGTATCTGTCAGTGGATCTAGTTGGTGTGGTTCTATGCTGTAGCTCTTGTCAGTGGATGTAGTTTCTGTGGTTCTATGTTGTAGCTCTGTCAGTGGATCTAGTTGCTGTGGTTCCATGTTGTATCTGTCAGTGGATCTAGTTGCTGTGGTTCTATGTTGTATCTGTCAGTGGATCTAGTTGCTGTGGTTCTATGCTGTAGCTCGGTCAATGGATTTAGTTTCTTTGTTCAGTGCTATAGCCTCTCAGCGGATCTTGTCGTGCTTTTATTTTGTAGCTGTCAGTGGATCTACTTTCTGTGGTTCCAGGTTATAGCGCCGTCAGCGTATCTAGTTGCTGTGGTTCTATATCGTAGCCGTCAGTGGAGCTAGTTTCTGTGGTTCCATGTTGTAGCCCAATCAGCGTATCTAGTTGCTGTGGTTCTATATTGTAGCCGTCAGTGGAGCTAGTTTCTGTGGTTCCATGTTGTAGCCCAATCAGCGTATCTAGTTGCTGTGGTTCTATGTCGTAGCTGTCAATGGATCTGGTTGAGTGTGAAGGGGAGCAGCTCTTAGGGTTTCATATTCGGTCATTCCACATCAATCTCAGCCTTCCTGGATCATACAATAATATACCGCATTACAGCATTAGCTATCCTGAATACATCTCTAGACAAATCGACGGTTCCTCAGTCGTCTAGCTTCATACATCCAAACTGGATCTAAGTGTTTAGGGTCATCTTTGCTTCATAGACAGGCAAAAAGGCAGACATGAGGTCAGAAATACAGAAACCCAGGCAGGAATGTGGGAAGATAAGAGTCCCAGCAGTCAGAGGTCTGGATTATTTTGTTTCCAGATCAGCTATGTGAGTCAAATGGAAATGAATGAGAGTGGGTTGGATTCATAAAGAGCACAGTGGGAGAGGCAGATTTCCTTCAGGTCTGTTTCTGTCCATCAGCTGCCGGTCAGGTTTAACTGATGCTAACGTTGTCTGCAATGCTATGAGGGTCTCTGCTCCAAATGCTGGTAGAACTTGTCTTTGGTTGACTGTGAACCGAGCGAATCAAGACAAAACAATGGCTCTGATTGGCTGCCTGTTACACCCACTCCGCACAAAGCGGTCGCACAGAGTTTTTATGGGCTACACACAAGGTTATTATCGTTAACGAAAACTAACAAAAAAATAACAAAAACTAGGTGTGAAAAAACATTTTCGTTAACTGAAATAAAAACAAAAACGAGGCTTTACAAAAAAACTATAACTGAAACTATGTTTACAAAACTACAATAAAAAAACTACAAAACTAAAATAAACTATAAATTAAATTTAACTAAAAATAGAGAAAATGTCTTTAGTTTTCGTCTTTGTCAATTTATTTCATACATAAGCCTAGTATTTAAAATGTTTGAATCTCGCCCCTGACAAATACCCCATATTACAAAAAAAGACGAAAACTAACACTGAAACTAATAAAAACTAAACTAAAACGAAGCATTTCCAAAAAATAAAAACTAAACTAGCAAACCCGCTTTGAAAACTAATTAAAACTAAACTGAAATTGAAAACAAAAAGTCAAAACGAAATAAAAATAAAAACTAATGAAAAACTATAATAACCTTGTTCAAGACTGCCAATCAGAGAAATTAGAATGTTTTATTCCATAAAGAAAACAATTTCCCTTTGGTTGTTAATGTTATCTCAAGTGCTGAAACAAGTTGTCAAGAATGTCATAAAGGACTGAGTATAACTGCCCATCTGACAGTTATTCAACTCATAGGCTATGTCCTTGTCTTATAATTTAGCCTGCATCTCTACTCTTTGATGTGTTATGATACTGCACTGCATCAATGGAGTCAATTCAATTTAACCTCTCATTCGCATTTTTACTGACACTAACATAATAGCACATAATGACACATGGTACAGGACATCAGACCTCTAACAGACCAACATAGTAGTACAGTATATACTGACACGTGGTACAAGACAGCAGACCTCTAAAGCTGTCTTTACACATCTGACCCAGCTAAAAATGCTGTAGCAGGACTGGGACAGAATTAATCAATGGTGGGAAGTAACTAAGTGCATTTATGCAAGTACTGCACTTAAGTACAATTTAGAGGTACTTGTACTTTACTTGAGTATTTCCATTTCATGCTAATTTATACTTCTACTCCACTACATTTCAGAGGGAAATATTGTACTTTTTACTCCACTACATTTATTTGACAGCTTTAGTTACTAGTTACTTTGCAGATTTAGATTATTAATACAAATTATAAATCAACTAATAAATTATGATATAGTTTTACCCAGCAGCTACCCAGCAGTATATAAAGTAATTCAAATTAGCTCCACCTTTACCAGCTGCAACATTAAAGTGAACACATTAATGCATCAATAATTATAGTCCAATAACATGATATAGCCTATATGATTCTGAAATGGGCCATTCTGCATAATGACTACTTTTACTTTTGCTACTTTAATTATATTTTGATGCTAATACTTTTGTAGTTTGACTTAAGTAACATTTTGAATGCAGGACTTTTACTGGTAACAAAGTATTTTTACACCGCCTTATTGCTACTTTTACTTAAGTCAAAGATCTGAATACTTCTTCCACCACTGGAACTAATCACGATCAATTGCCACAAGCGTTCTTTATCCACCTTTTACCTGGTATGATGTTCTTTACACTGCGGGTGGGGATCCCACAGACTTTATGTGGACGGGACAAAACTTTATGTGGATGATTATTATGTGATATTGTTTCAAAACTAGGCTATTTATACGTCCGGTAGATTCAATATGTTTCGGTTAATAGGCCTATTTGTAGTTTTGCCTGCCAACACTGCCCCGACCACTACCGACTTTGCTTCCACTACTTTCCCCATTTTCAATACAATTACTAACTTTCTAAAAATGTATTCGGCTGGTAAAATAGGAAAAAACGACTGGTGAATTGGAGCAGTTGGGGGTCAGTCAAGATTTTTTCCACACAGAATTTGAACCTGCAACCTTCCAGTCAAAAACTGGCTTTTCTAACCATCGGGCTACTGCTGTGACACAAGCTGAAGAAGACGAGAAAGATCAGAACGATGACGATGATCGAGAGCAGGAGGATGGGCGTGACTAAAAGGAATAGGATAGGGTCGGTTGGTTTCATTTCAACATCGTCATAATATATCTGCTCCATGTCTATCCAATAAACTGCCAAATTAAAAGCCGTTTGTCCATTCACAGTATATAACAGCGGTGGCCCTGTGGTCGGAGGAAGACTTGGAATGTTTCACCTTGTGTAACGTGTTGGGGTGTTGTGGCAGCATTTCGGATATTGGTCTGAAGAAAAAGAAGAGCCGGCGAATTTAGATGAAGCGGTGTGCAAGACTTTCATGAGAGACGGCATGGCCAAAGGTGGAAACGCAACGTAACGCAACGTTCATTTATCCAGTCAAGTGGAAGCCATTTGGAGTCAGTCATCAAGCTTCTTGAATTTAGCCATTGTAACTAGGGCTGCAACGATTATTTTCATTGTCGATTAATCTGTCGATTATTTTCTCGATTAATCGATTAGTTGTTTGGTCTATAAAATGTGAGAAAATGGTGAAAAATGTGGATCAGTGTTTCCCAAAGCCCAAGATGACGTCCTCAAATGTCTTGTTTTGTCCACAACCCAAAGATATTCAGTTTACTGTCATAGAGGAGGAAAGAAACCAGAAAATATTCACATTTAATAAGCTGGAATCAGAGAATTTTGACTTATTTTTCTTTAAAAATCACTCAAACCGTTTAATCGATTATCAAAATAGTTGGCAAT
The DNA here is from genome assembly GCF_046629955.1 of Centroberyx affinis. NCBI lineage: Eukaryota > Metazoa > Chordata > Actinopteri > Beryciformes > Berycidae > Centroberyx > Centroberyx affinis. Next base: position 225,494 of record NW_027278765.1, read on the forward strand.
TAATTTAATATTTGACAACTAATCGATTAATCGTTGCAGCTCTATCGCATACGCCTGCTGTTCGGTTCTGTGTCCCCCCCACTCCCCACGTGGGTCCACTCTCCCTGGAGAGTACCTGTCCTATCAGCTTTCAGAATTACATGTCAATCTACGATGACATCACAGCTAGAGCGAGTATGGAGCAAATTGTGGAATTTATCTTCAATCGACCCTAACCCGCCCCACCTGAGGAGCGGGTTGACTCGCACATCACTACTTGGGCTGTTTATAGAAAGATTTGTAGCCCTATTTATTAGTGGAAGATTTCAACACATGATTTAAGTTGCATTTTATGTTGCACTGTTGATGTTGGCCTACGTAACGTACAATGCAGGGATATTTTATTTTAGAATAACAAAGAGGAGTATTTACTTTTGAAAGAAAGTCTGTTGATTTTGTTATACTGGACCTTCATTTTCACTGAAAATGTTTTCATTCAGGCAAACCTAAGATTTTTTTTAAATAAATACATTGTGTAAATTGGAATTTGCAATTGCATTTCCCCTCCCCAGTGAACCACATACGAACCGAACCGAAACCGTGACCCCAAAACCGTGATATGAACGAAACGTGAGTTTTCTGTTCCACCCCTAACGCAGAGTAACATTACTGCAACGTTACTGCAACGTTACTGCAACCTGAGCTGGAGCATAACCTGGACCAAAGCAGGCACATACATCAAATGACAACCAACTTTTACAGCAGAAACACTGGAGGTTGGAAGAGGACTGTGATGTCATCACAGGCTGGAATAGAGGGTTGGCAAGGCTCTGATGATGACAATGTCCTCTCCTCATTCTCCTCCTAGCTTCCCAGTTATCTTAAAACATTCAGGCTTCCCACACTCTTTTTTTTTTTTTTTTAGGAAATCAGTTTCCAGGACATTTTCTGTCAAAGTGAATGCAACGTGGCAGAGTTTTCATATATCCAGGCTGGGGAAGCTATTTAAAGAAGGCACATCCATTTGGGGGGGGGGGGGGGGGGGTCATTAGCACTAAGTGGGTCCAGTGAAACCTTTGAAAATAAAAACTTGAAAATGGCTTCAGATCTTCCATTGTTGATTGGTGAAAAATGGGGGTCTTGGGTGATAGAAAGCAACAGCATTGCACAGTTTCAATTCATAAACACATCTTATTATTGTCTGGCAAAGATAGATCTATCAGTAAATCCATTGATAAATTAGCTGGGAAATAAAATGACCTGATTAAGTTAGGTGTTGGCTGGGCCATGATAACCTGAGGTCTGGCTCTGCTTATTGATCACTGCAATTGGCCAGTACTGTTGCATTATACTATCACCAGAGAGAGCACTTACTATCTGCAGTAAAAGTCAAATTGACAATGTACTTGCATGATGTTCTGGCATTTCTGACAAAATCAGTAACAAAGTAGCATCAGCATCAGGTAAAACGGCTGTTTCCTGCCTTGAAAAGTGCAGGGAAAGTCCAGTGGCCGGATTCACAAAACCCTCTTAAGAAAAAAAAAACTTCTCAAGTGCCATTTTTTTTCTTAACTTTAGTCTTAAGAAAAAAAAAAAAGGAAAAAAAACAGTTCTTATATATTTTCTTAACTTTCTTCTTATGTGTCTTCCTAAGAAAAAACTTAGGAATAAATGGTATTCTTGAAATGAAAGTTCTCAAATTTGTTCTTGATTTTTTTCTTAACTTTAAGACGGCCCTTCACCTGTCTTAAAACTCCTACAGTGAACAGGTAAGCCTCTAATATCATATATTTAAACACATTTTAGACAAGTAGGTTATAGTTCAAAGTCTTCATAGGTTCCCCTAATATTAAGATGAACATTTATTGTAAAGCTTTATTTGGTGTAGGGCCAGGTAGGCCTCTGTCTCATGTCTGTTGAAAATAAGCTGCAAATTTTACAGTTACCAACAGCAACCAATGTTTAAATCTTTGCTCTAGTTGCCCTAAAAAGGTTTTTACCCAATTGTTTTGTAGATGGAAGCACTTTGGGTTGCCACCTAGCCTCAATGGCAGTAAGCCTAAAGTTTATTAACCAGAATTAATTCAGGCCCTATTTTGAGAAGTCCTTAAGTAGGAAAATAAAATAAATTTGTAAGAAATGAGACTGTATAAAGGAAATATTGAGGAATTGCACTTAAGAGCCTTCTTAAGAACTTCCTGAAATTTCCTCTCATGTCATTTCTTACGATCTATCTTAAGAACACATTGGTGAATCCGGCCCCTGGTTGGTCTGGTAACAGTGACCTGCTGCCAACTCCTCTACAACTCTGAAACCATTTCAGAGTTCACACTATTCAAGCACTAAACACCAAAGCAGAGCTCTTAGTGTCACTTCTAAAACTAGGCTTCAATTTGCATCACTTTCCGAATTTTCTTGCAGTTGAGAGCAAAAGGCTTTCTACATACAGGCTCTGGTGCTGAACAGTCAGACAGTCAGACAGACAGCTAATGAATTTGACTGACAGCTGGTTAATCCACTCAGTCAAAACCTGTGGAGTTGGAGTGGGCGGGATGTAGCTAAGCCCATCAGGGCAGAGTTACTCCGAGCCACGCCCCTTTGATTACTGGCGTTCCTACATTATCCCGGCAAAACACACACACACACACACACACACACACACACAGTGCAGAGTATCGGGTGGTGCATATCAGTGCAGCCTGCATTACAGCAGGTGTCACAATTAACAGCTTCTCCCCAGAAACACTACAGACAGTTCCTAGTTCCTACCTGGGAGCAAAAAAAAAACAAGGAGGCGACAGTGTTGTAGGAGCAGAAAAAAAAAAAAGGGAGAGGACAGTGTTGTGAAAAGCACCATTCTCTGTCCACTCCAGTTTCCACTCCAGTTCTCCTATCAGGGTTCTGGTCCCATGCACTGTAGACCACAAGGTTGAAACACTCCTAACAGGCCAGGCACATTTTAAAAAGGATTTTTCTCGCAGCATAAACTAATTTTGTAGACAACCTACCCTGCACTGACTACTACTAACCTGCTAGTCCACTGTGTCTTATTCTTTCTACCTTACACTGCAGGGACTTGGGAGGGTACACCAATATAACAAAACTAGAAGCTGTTTATTGTTTTGTCTAAAGCAGTGGTTCTCAATGTGGGGTCCGTGGACAACCAAGGGTCCTTGAGGGGGTCCCCAGCAAATTGATGAATTCTTAAACTTCACCATTATTTCATTTACAAGAAGTGAACACAATCAGAATGTAGAAGAATGACTGTTCTGATCATAGTTTCTCTGTTATCTCTCTACCTACAATACAGATAGTCGTGGGATTCTGGACAAAATCATATCTAACAATAAAAATATTCTCAGATTTGAGTCAGATGGGGGTCCGTGGCGCTAATGTGGACTAAACTAGGGGTCCTTGATATGAAAAAGGTTGAGAATCACTGGTCTAAAGACACTTTGGCAGGACAGACACTTGGGGGTCAGTCAGGATCAAACCTGGGACCTTCGGCTCACAGGACGGTCTTTCTAACAACAAAGCCACCGGTTGTGGACTACATAGCAACTGCTGACACTAGATAACTGAAGTCAGCATCCAGTATTATCCTCCTAGACACCCAATCTGATCTATGATGCTAATAGTTCTCTTAAACTCTTAAAAAATAGATTGTCATGGTTACTGAGTTAAACGGTTAAAATCCATCCATAAACACTTTAACGTTATTTATGGGTCCATTTTGTGGTTTGGTGTATTTTTCTTAATCCCATGGATAACCAAATGTAGATGATGTGATGTCATATTGAGATATTTCCAGCACAACTACAATGGAGTTTGATGGTAGATTTTTTTTCAGCCATTTAAAACATAAAAATGTTTTTTTTAAAAACAGCAGAGATACCAATTTCTCCACCGACAGTAGCCTCAGTGGACCAGAATGCAATGCAGCCACAAGACATGTTGGCCCACACCCCTCCCATATCTCCATCATTCCTTCCCTCCATCCATCATCTACCTACCATCATCATCACAGACTGATGATATATAACAGTGGAAGAAGATATGAGGGGGAGTTTTCCTTTGGTGAAGACTTGTGATTTTTGAATTTAGAGCGATGCAACATTAACACTAATATACCAGATGTGGTTTCGACTTGAACCATTTAATCACATGCACTACTGCAGTGGTTCTCAACGTGGGGTCCGGGGACCACCAGGGGTACTTGAGGGTGTTTCAGGGGGTCCCCAGCAAATTGATCAATTGTTAAGCTTCATTATTTCATTTACAAGAACAATTATGGAATGTAGAAGAAGCACTATTTTGAAAAAATATTCTTAGATTTGGGTCCGGGAGACAAAATCTCATCAAATGGGGGTCCGTGGCCCTAATGTGGACTAAATGAGGGGTCCTTGATATGGAAAAGGTTGAGAACCACTGCACTACAGTATGTGTCGGTGGGTTGTGTGTTAGGCTTGGGCCCCTCACTTGGTACAGGACACCTGCTACACACTCGCTAGTTTAACGCTGTGTGTGCAGATTAAATTCTACTTGGGTTCACCCAGCAAACTAGCAAGCCAGCCAGATGGCCTGTTAACTAACCAGTCAGTCAGGTGGCAGTCCAGTGAGTGTCTGCCAGTCATTCCATTGGTGAAGTGCAGCCAGCCAGGCAGCAGTGTCTGTGCAAGTTAACAGCAGCATATTCACATGTGTAGTATATCTAATCAGAGATGCTGATGTGGAGCTGACAGTCATATGCACTAAACCAGCTGATACACAGCAGCACCTCGCCCATTCTTCCCTAGATCAACATCTCTCCATCATTCCTTCCCTCCGTCCATCACTCCATTACTTCAATTAACCATCCCTCCCTTATATACACTTCCCTCCTTGGCTCCCATCAAATGCCCATCCCTCGGTCCTTCTTACAGCTGCACAGTGACAGGTTTGGCCACTAGTTTAAGTTGGCGCTAGTGAGCCAGAGCAGAGAAATGGCCATTAAAAGTTGTCTATCACGTTTTATTTTCAGCACAAGCATGCCAAAAGCACCAGTGTGATGTAGAACACAACTTTTACCAATGAAGAAGTGTATTGACACACCATCATACTTTTCACTGATTGCAATATCCTGAATTTCCCCAAGGGGATTCATATAAATATATATAAAGGGGAAAGCAAACTTGATTCTAGCTCAAAATCCAACGACCTAGAGTGAGATGGGGAGACATTATATCTCAGAAAAACAATGTGATGTGCTGTGTTGAAAGCTGGGTGTAAAGAAAAATGCAAAAACCATTGTAAAAATCGACTTTGCAAAGGTTTTATGGAGGTAAAAAAAAAACTGACTCAACTTTAAATTAGGCAACAATAAACATGCCATCTATTTAGGTGAAAATGTAAATGCAAACAAACCCAAGACATTCCCTAGTGTAACTTTAATCATAAGCGAGGAGGGATTTTGAGAAAACTTTCTTATTACAGATATATTGACATTCCATCTTAAACCCAAAGAATTATTACATGTCAATGTAATTAAATGCTCAACAGGATATTATAATTGCTTTATGTTATTCTCTACTCTCCTTATCCCTTTAGCTTCAAAAGGCCTTTTACATTTTTTTGCCACATTGTCATTCAAGTCTGCCTGGTTAAATATAGGTTAAATAAATGAATAAATAATGCTGAAGTCCTGTGTAGCTCAATGGAATTAGGTTAGGGGTCCATTTCCACTGGAACCACACATATTAAGTATATCCTCACTGGGCTGTAAGGGACTTTGAATAGAAGCTTCAACCGAGGAAAATCTATCCTGTTTGTCCATCTCCAATCTTGCATTATGGCCTTTGGCCTCCAATGTCATCAAGTGGGCAAACGGCTTGACAACCTGGATGCTACTGGTGCAATATTACCAAGACTGAAGATGAGAGGACAAAGAATGAGAGGAAGGGAAGAGAGAGTGAAGGAGAACTGGGTGGGGAGAAAGGAGGTGAGGAGAGGGTCCATTTTGAAGATCACTTAAGTCTTCATTACCAGAAGCAGCAGAGACCAACTGCAATGAGGAGGATGAGGAGTGGACACACACACAACCTTCTGATGAACCTTATTCAAACTAGAGAAATGTGGGCAACAAATTCAGACCGACAGAGGGAGAGAGAGACAGAGACAGAAAGAGAGAGACAGAGAGAGGGGGGCTGTAAAACCATCATGCCTCCAGCTGTGCAGCAGTAATGGGTCCTTCATAGTCCTGTTCCTTGCCTGGTAGCAGCCATCCCCAGGTAGCTGAGTGCCTGTCTCCCCCTCCTCCAGGGCAGGGTTGGGGCTGGGGCTGATGCGGTAGCTAAGCTAGCGTTAGCTGCCATAGCAGATGAAATGCTGCGGATCTACAGAGGGAGACAGGGAGGGGACGTGGCCGCGATGATACCTAAAGCCAACGCCATACACCCGCCACATAGGGATGCAGTACACTTAACAGAGGCTAGCTACCAATCTCTATCATCCAGCCATCTATCCATTCATCTATACCTCCATCAGTCTTGGTCCGCCTGCATCCTCTCCCATTCTGTTTGGTGTCGTGTTAAGGCAGGTCGTGATGCTGCTGCCGAAACCTGCCTAGCTACCCACACTGATCGCCTCAATCATGACTTATGACCACCCCAATACTTAATTAGCACGCTATATGGCTAACTGTTACAAACGACTCGGTCACACTGTAAGATGGGAGGAGGACAGGTAGGGAGGATAGACTGGTAGGACATTGTGAGATGCTAAAACGGGGCAGTATACTCCATCATTATAATGCCGTCTCAGCCACTAGCGCCACGACAGACCGTCCGAATGTGTTCAACCTCATCTATCCATCGATCAGCACTAACCCATTTATTTCCTCCGGACCTGGCTCCTGCCCCATGGCTAACTGACCGGCAGTGGCTGAGGAATGGGGACGAGTGGCCGGGTTCTAAGGCAGTGACAGGGGCGGAGGAGAAGGAAGTGAAGGGGAGGGATAGGCTAGGTAGCACCGTGGCCACCGATTCATCACGAAGCCTCTCACATACATATTAGCAACGAACAGCAAGGCGCCATCAGCCCCATATGCATACCGGAATAAAGCAGCCAAAACCCGACCGGCTGGTTCTTACCTCAGGCGGCGTGTTGAACCAAGTTCCCCGAAGCAGCCATGTTCGGAAACCCTCTCTCTCCCTCCTTCCACACGAACCGAGCCCCCCTCCCCGGGTCAGTCGTCCCTCTTCTGAAGCAGAAATCCCAACACCGAGTTGTAGAGTCGTTTTAACTGTGATAAAATCCCGATCGGGTTGGTTTTCCAGTAAAATTAGGTTATTCTCCGAAGCTCAGACAGCGGGTTGTGGACGGGGGCTGATCCCCGGCGCAGTGCGCCCTAGCCGCGGCTTAGGGCAGGATGGCAGCCCGCCACCTGAACCATGGGCACCCTGAAACTCCGTCTTCTTTTCCTTCTATTCGGTGATTTTCTAAATCAAGATTTCTTGACCAATCTTGACCAAGAGCGAACCTCACGGCTACAGCTGGGGCCAGCTGGGTTAGCTAGCTCGTCAGTTTTGTTGTAGGATTTTTAAGGGCGAGAAGCTAACATTAGCTAGCTGCTAGCTAGCACGCTAGCTGACTAATAAACCGCTGCCATTGTCATTTGTAGGAAAACAGTCCGCCCACTGCAGGCTGCTGGGCGGTCAACGGCTAGCCGAGGGGCCGTTGGGCAATATAAACAGACGCTATGGAAAACAAAATGTATTTTTCAGAGGCACCGCTAAAGCTAGCGCTGTGTTGGTCAGCCCCTCTGTGCCGTTAATCTCGGTCAGAGGAAGGAGAGGGGCTGCACGGAGAGCGCGCTCCCGACAACAGGCAAGCACGGCCCCGCGCGCTCCAGAGATATTTCCCCACAAAATGGCGGCCCAAACAAACCCCACCGCAGCACCTCAGACGAATAACTTACTGTAACTAGGACAGTCATTTAAAGAAAGCATGCGGTTCAGATACAGCTCAGTTGGATTTGGCCTATCGAATAAACAACCCAAAGTACATTTTACATGTCATGATCCTCGGGGCTTTATTGGACATCTGTGTACGAGTCTCTCCCAAAACAGGACGGGGATGCTACATTGAAGCGTGCTGACACTCTGCATTGCTTCTGTTAACCGGTCTCTGTAACCTGACAGAAACCTGTCTGATTTCCTCTGTATGTGGCTATATTTAACTAGTTTTTTCCATTTTGCTTACGAGACAACATTTTGTTTGTCTGACGTCTTTTCCCCCATATACTACTAGGAGCAGCTCCACTAAATGGCTTTTGATGACATCTTAAGTTAGTCTTGGTTCTCCAGATGCCTGCCTGGGAGAGCTAGTCATGGTCTCAAATGAACCTGCCTTCAGTAAAGGTGCTGGTCCTGCACTAGTGATGCAGCGCCCCCTCTGGGCCAGCCAGTGAATGAACAGCAGGAGGACATTTCTTAATTTCTGGAAAATCTAATGGGAAGACCATCAGCTTAATTCTCATCCTGAGTTGTACATTTTGTTGAGGGCCGGTCAAAAAAGACATGTTTTAGTAAACTATTTGAGGGTGGGTTTCCCCTTTGATTTCTTTGGTAGCCATACAAGGTAATATAATCATTCAGTTAAAGCTGCAATGGCCTATCAACAAAACAAAACAAAAACACAGAAAGCAGTTTAAAACACTTTATTTAAAAAAAAAAAAAAAAAGCTTTAGTTAAGTCAAAGCATACATAACTTCTTTTAAACATAACTTGTTTTAAATTATCTAAAACCATTTTGCTTTAGACTTAATGACAACACAAATAGTTGCGGTATGAAATCAGATTATAATGTCACAGAGTGAAAAAGTCGCCATCTATAGTAGTCTGTACACACTCATACAGGGTTCAGAGTTTACCACTTGGCCACCAAACCAGATAGTGGACTAGGATCAGCATCAGGGGTTCTTAAACTACAAACCGGGTCTTGTGCTTACTTCTAGTCTCAGCATGAACTTGTACAAGTATATACAACATACTAGCAATAGTATGTTTTAACAAGCATATGTACCAAGGGGGGAATAATGATCTTAGATTGAAAAAAAAAACAAGGAAAAAAAAACTGCTGCCATATCAGGTCTGGATGGATAACAACTCAGGAGATATTACTATGAATATGGAATTCACATTGAATTCTGATAGAAACTACTCTCAGACCAGCTCCAAGATGAAGGCTGTAATTAGGACAACGGAAATAGGGGAGGGGGGGAAATGGGATCTCGCAAAAGTAGCAGCTCCAGTCAGAATGACAACCACCTCATAACAGCCCAGGTGAGTATTTCAAGAAGCACAATTACACCGTTGTCCCGCTAAACTATGAAAAAAAATAGGCTAACTTTAAGTGTTGCTCAATGAGGAAAATCAATCGGTATATTTACAAGAAACCCACGAAGGCCAATATCAAAGCTGAATCAAAATCCAGGACTATGCCAAATTCTTTCACCAGATAAAGCTTCCTGGATAAATGGTGTATCCTGCTTCTTGAAATACCCCTCGGGGTAGCAGAGTAATTTGCCCACAGGACACGGTGGCGAATGAATTCTAAAACTAACTGGCCACTTTTGTTACCTTGACGACCAGGTGGATTTGGGAATCACTTCTCCAAATCAAACCTATTTGAAAAATTGGTGATGGTCCGACTCGATGTGAACCCTCACGGTCTTCAAAGTGGTGTAGTACGTCCCAAGCGATAGAAAAGACCCTCCAAGCAGTTGGTTGGTCAATTGGTTAACTGTCACAGGGTCTCAAAAAAAAAAAAAAAACCAGACAAACCCCAGCCAAATTTTACCCACATTTGGCTGGTGTTGGTTTCCCCGTCCTGCAACGGTCTACAGACGGGTCGGTGGAGGTGGAGAGCGGAGCAACGGGCAACACTGGCAGTAGCGAGAAGGGGGTGTGGTGGTCGAGTGTGGTGGTGGTGGTGGTCAGTTGTCCCGAGCTTTCTTCCAGGCCTCACTTCTTCTGTTTGGGAGGAGGTCTGAGGGGAAGAGAGAGAGAGAGTGTCAACACATCGCCTGTGCCGAGACGACGGTCCAACTTCTAGATCCCAGTCCTGGAGCTCAGGGCAGGACCACGACCGTTAAAAATCAGACGCCTGTTTACTTGTTTTCATTCACTCCAACTACAGTATGTATTGCTCTGCCTTAAAGTGTGTGCGGACTGTGCCATTTTGTCCATCTCAATGCCCTCCCAGACTCATTTTTTACGTCTGGGGAAAAATCTTTCGTTGTCAAAGGTCGGCAGTGTTTGTTCGTATAGCGCGCCAGCTGTATAAAACTTAAACAAAATAAAACCAAACATGGTTTTCCCAACTCAAAAAGATCGTAGAGCTGCAACGATTAATCCATTAGTTGTCAACTATTAAATTAATCGCCAACTATTATTCGGTTTGAGTAATTTTTTAAGAAAAATAAGTCTCTGATTCCAGCTTCTTAAATGTGAATATTTTCTGGTTTCTTTCCTCCTCTATGACAGTAAACTGAATATCTTTGGGTTGTGTGTGTGTCGTCATCTTGGGCTTTGGGAAACACTGATCGACATTTTTCACCATTTACTGACATTTTATAGACCAAACAACTAATCGATTAATCGAGAAAATAATCGACCGATTAATCGACAATGAAAATAATCGTTAGTTGAAGCCCTAAAAGATAGTGTGACGAAGGTATCCCAACGGTACTGTATCTGTTGGGATACGATCAAAGTGGGCACCCTCCTCTTTTTGGGCAAAACACTGCCGTCATTACCGCTTGCCGTTTCACCGACACCATTTTTAAAATTCTACTGCTCACTTTTTTTGTGGAACAGCTTCAATTTCTACAGTCTGATAATCAAGGTTTTACTTTTCTCCAATCGCACAGTCTGCAAACAACTTTACAGCAACATAAAAACTGCTTCATTTATAAGAATGCATTTGTCAGGGGTGTGTACAAAAGGAGCTGAAGCTATGAAGTTGTTCATCCAATACCCCTAAAAATATCTAAATCAAAGTAGTCTACAGCTCACAGTACCATCAGGGGGACATGTGTGGAGCGGTTGTGTGTTAACCTACCTGTAGATGCCCACAACCACAGCGTGGTCTCTCTCATAGGGCTCCAGTGTGAGCTGCTCCTGTGGCTTCATGTTTTCAGAACTCATCTTCTTCACTTCGGAGGCGAACACCGCTTCTGGAGCCGCCGTGGAGTCTATGCAGTTGGCCTAGAGAGAAAGACAGACCATGAGACATCGCACACTCAATGTTCAGTTGAAACTAGTTAAACTCTAAAGCTTTGTGTTTGTTTAGCTGCACCATGGAGGTATATTTTAACTAGTTGTGAAAAGGGACAACCAATACATTATCACAGACAGTGACGTTTTCACCTTCTGTGGCCAATAATGTGCAAGCCAAAATCAGTTTCTCCTGTCCCAATTCAAGGTAGCCTAAATTGGTATTAGGTGACTTGCACAATACAGAGAAAAAGAGGATAAACCTATAGCAGATTTAATATAAAAAACCAACAAGACAAATCTATATATACACACACACACACACACACACACATCTAGATACAACTAAGACAGACAACAACATTAAGTGGTTTAACCGTTAACTTCAACAGGGTCAAAGCTAGGTAGTTGGGCCTAATGCAACTGACTGAATATTGACTTAAAGTAGATTTAAAGTGACAATTTGTGAGATTCTTTTTGTTTAGTTGTGTCTCCCATCTTTGGTGCCAAACGCTCATTTCTGTGCCATTTTCCGGTGACATGGTACATGATAGAGACATGCCATTTGGCAAAATGATTGGTGGTGACTTGTTACTCAGTAAAGATGACCCTGATAAGCCTGATGGCGGCATAATCAATTAAATACACTCATACATTGCAGGCCATAACTCCCACAACGCAAGTCAGATTGAATGGATATGCGTACCGAGTTTGGTGTCAATTTTTACTTTTGACCAAACTTTCCAGAAACCATCTATGGACCAAGCTAAATAAAACTGCATTAAGTGTTTTGATATCTTACATGGTTTGGCTGATGTTTGTCAGAGAAGTTGCAAAATTGCTGTGTGTCCAACCTTCATAAAACTTGGTACATATGTTGAGTACAAGGACGGCAAAATGCCAAGCAAAGTATTTGAATTTTGACCAATAGGCGGTGCCACAAATGTCAATGTGTATCTATCTGTTCAGTCAAATTTCATTAAATGGTCCACGATAGAGCCATGCCATTGCAAAATGATTATTGGTAGTGACCTGTCACTCAAAATGGTCTTCAAGCATATGATAGCCATTTTTAAGTATGGAGGTTAGGCAACCACAATTTTAAATAATGAGAAATTAGTGATTAAATAAACTAACCCTCAGTTAGCTGTTACATTACGGTTAGATGTTCTGCACCTTTAGTTTAAGGCCTAATGTATAATGGCAGTATGGTACTTCCGGCTGGAATTTTTCCATCTCACTGATTATACCCAAAATTTAGATGCTCGAATAAATTCCAGATTTTATCTTTAACCTTGAAGATGTATGATCTACTTTCTACTAGGACTGAAGTACGGTTAAACAGTATTAATAAGCAGAAAATGACCGTTTACAGATACGGCGACATTGCCATATATTCCAGTTCTAATAAGGAGAGACAATTGTTATTCTGCCACAGTCACTTATGGTTATCTTCACACTAGACCTCTGAGAAAAAGCAATTCATACAAAATCAAGTTTACATAGGTATGAATTTGATGTGCGTCTTGAAAAAGCTGTGACAGTTTTATGTTAAAGTAATCAGTTTTAGTGGTCAAATGTAGGGTTGGGCGGGTGTAAAAAAATGTAAAACTGAATTTAGGCTTACACCAGTTATACTGACTTTGGCCACCTGGTGGCAGACACAAGCTGCTCCTGAGTAACAGTGGTTTGTTATAAAATGAATAGAACTCAGTAGCCGTCCATCTTCAGACTCACTGAAGAAAGCATTTTGGCAAATTGATCATTTTCCTCCACAATTGCTACCTCCATCCGATATGGGTCAGGCCTCGTATAACTTTTATTCATGAAGACATGTCAACACAGACCACCTTTGTAAAATCCCATGTCATCTTTGTCTCAGCTGTTTGGATTACATTTCTAGCAGACATAACTTTATGACTTGGCTTGTATCATCTGTTTGGACCTGGTTATGTTCCAAGTTTAACAACAAGAAAAATAATAAATTTTCCTTTATATGGTGTCTAAGGGTAGAGGATAACTTCCTGCTGTGGTGGTCATCACTGTACCTTGATTGAGATGACGAAGTGTCCTCCATTCTTCAGGAAGTTGTGAGCATTTAAAGCAACGATCCTTGTCTGGTCAGGCTGGGCAACGTCAGCAAAGATGACATCCACCATTCCTAGAGAGACACAGTCCATTACTGTCTGAACACACACCATGGTGTTGGACCACCTGTGTATTGACTAGTTGGTGAACATTGGGGTGTCTATTGCAGTCACACTCCATACTCTAAAACACCACATGTCATGTGGCTGCATTGCATTCTGGTCTATTGAGGCTACTGGAGAAACTGGTCTCTCTGCCTCTTCTATGATGGATTTCTCCCTGTATGATTGTTAAATGTCGCTGTAGCTCAAGAAAGAAGCCCTTGCTCTTTGATTCTAAAAAGGGACTGACACCAAAACCCGATTTTCCTCTATCAAACTCCATTGTAGCAACGGTGGATAACTGGCCAAATGTAGACTTCATGCTAAGATATTTCCAAAAGGGAATAAGAAAAATACAAACAAATTGAAATGGGCCAAGAAATGCAAAGCACATCACCAGTTGCTGTTTTTAACAGTGTTCAAGTGTTTTGGTGTGGACTTTTCCTTTAAACTCTTTGGTAAATTTAGCATTAATTAGTAGCATTTTCATCTGTGCGTTTTGTATTCTTTTAGGTTGCTCTGTTGCATGCCAATAATTTAGCACAGTATGGGCTAGCTTAGCATCATCAATCAGCATGACAGTGGTTTCCACCTACAGGGAGACTGCAGGCTTCAGCAAGTCAAAGACTAAATATAATCCAATAAACTGGTGATAACCAATCTTTATTTATTTATTTAATGTCAATATGAATTGTTTTCATTCCCTGAAAAGTGTATTTAAAACCTGTAACCATGTATGACATTAAACTGTCTTGGATATAGACAATGGGGAAAATTTTAAGGAAAGCCAAATATACTTTACTTTCCCTGAAATGGTTCACATTACATTTTTAATCTTACAATTAACCAGAAGCTTGTGATTTACCAGATTTAAAATGACCATGCTAGAAGCAGGGGACACAAAAGATAACTTGTATAATTATTGAATGTTACCAATGTTAAAGCATTCTTTCACATTATTTTATGTTTTCAATGTAATTTTGTGTTCCCATGGTCTCATGTTGAGAATCCAGTGATAGCTAGTGACAGCACTACTTGTCATCTGCCGACCACCATGCAGTTTTTCCTGATGTGGCTAGTTGCTACCTACCGACCAACATGCGGTATTTGTGTGGGTGACGGGCGTCTTCGATGATGGGAATGATGTTGGTTCGTTTCTTTGCCACGTTGAGAAGGTCACGGCCCGACCGGTGGGAAAACTCCACAGCATAGACCAGCCCATCCTGTCCACATGTGAAGGACACAGGATTACATTTCAGATTTTATCTTTTCTCTTTAATTAGTCAGCTCCAACAAACATCTTATCGGCCGGTCGTGGGCATAACTTAATGAAAATGACTGTTGTACTGACCGGTCCAACAATGTCTGAAACGTGGGACACTGTGGTCCCAGAGGCGGCTCCCAGGTACATGACCTTTGCTCCTGGCTTAATATGGATCTGGTCTACACCTCCCAAGATGGCCGCCGCCAGCTTAGAACGGAACGGATTCCAGGCCCTGTATTCAATCTTAGTCTCTCCTTCCTGACAACCAAAAGAGAAAACAAACAGTGAATCTACACTTTGTTTCTATGGCACAAAATGCATGTAGTGACTCACCCGATATACACCAATTTAATTAACTCAACATATGTTAAGATGGGAAACAAATCATCAAGGAACATGTGTGGCAAATGCGGCAGTTAAGTCCAGGTTTTTCATTCAGTAGCATTACATCTAACAGTGGTGTGTTAGCTCTTTGCTCTAGCACTGTACCACCACCATGCTGTTGTCAACTGGAATCTCACCTCCACATTGATCCTCTTCTCTCCATAGACAGACTCTCCCACCACCATGTTCTTGGTCACCAGGGCATCCTCCTTCCCTCTGCAGATGAACACTCCTGAGGAGACATGGAAACAGAACATGTGTCGGTGCCTTGTGGGTTCCACATTTCTGTTTCTGCTACACTGTTGGGATAATAAACCCAACCAGTTTCAAAAAGCCAAATTTAAGACCTTTTTAAAAAAATTCTACCTGAAACTGGATTTAAGAAGTGTTTAAAAACTAATGGTTTTCAAATGTCAACCAGCCTATTCTAATTGCATATCTGATTGAACAAATGTAAGTTGTGAAACTACATGGGCAGAATACGAAAAAGGACAGCAGGAAATGAATTAAGGGACAAGTCCAACTATGTTCAGTAAAGCAGGTGTGATGCATATCTACGGAAGAGGATTAGGGCCACATGTGAAAAAGTTATTGAGTTCTGAGTTTAAAGTCAGAATTCTGAGTTTAATGTCATAGTTCTGAGATTAAAGTCAGAACTCAAATACATTTTTCACATTTGGCCCTAATCCTGTTCCGTACATATCGTACTACTAACTCTGTTCAGGATTAATCTAAGAGTGGACATGCAGTGCAAACATGAACAGCTCTAATAATGATACTAACCTTCGTGTCTGTGGGGCTCCACCAACACCTTCCTCCCTGCTCCGAAGCCCCCCCGCCCTCCTCTGCCCCTCGGGGTGCCCCTTCCACCCCCCCGCCCTCTGAATCCACCCTCTGGGGACCTGAACCCTCCACCGCCACCTGAAAGACACAGACAAAAGGTTGATTTATTATTATTACTGGAATTAAAAACTTATGTTAAGTTTCATGGCCCTGCGATCGAGCCAAACCATGTGAAACGCACCTTAAAAAAAATAAAAAAAATGGAGGTGAATCAATGTGGTGACAAAACTAGAAATTGTTCGGTTGTGATATGATAACGTCATCCCTGATCCCTCTGTTCTCACCTCTTCCTCTGAATCCTCCTCTTCCTCCCCGGTCACCGAATCCTCCTCTTCCTCCCCGGTCACCGAATCCTCCTCTCCCCCCGCGAAACCCTCCTCTTCCACCTCGGTCCCCACGAGGACTGAACCCTGCAGCACAAACACAGAAAGAAGAAGAAAGAAGTTAGACATTGTTAATATTTACCAATAGTGGGAGGCAGCTTGCTTGTTTTCCTACACTTAATTATTGAAAAAAAGATGCAGTTCATTTGTCTTAAAATGGGGATTCCTCCCATTCCCTTCAAATGACACCAGACATATTCAATGAAATCGTACTCAACAATTCCAGTACAGACTAATAGCAAACCAATATTTTCTACAATGAACTGATCTACCCCAATACACACCACTATATCTATGGTAGGAAACAACTTATTATCATCCAAACAATAACACTGTGGCTCATGGCATATTTTATCAATTAGCCGACAGTCTAAATGACTAAGTTACAATAAATGTACAATTTTTTCTTTAATGTTCATATGAGATAAATTATAGCCAAAGTCCATTTCAGCATATTAAAGACTTGAGAGTCCAGAACCCAAATAAGATACTGTCTTCCGTGTATAGGGCTGGGAGGCATTTGAAAAATGTTGGTACCTTCTCCAAAACAAGACTCCAATACCTAGGCCTACATTGATCAAGCTCATTATGTAATGCAATAGCCTACATATTTTACCATCAGAGAAAATATGCCATTTGAACTGTGAAATTGAGTGTGAAATTTGTGCTCTTTTATTCATTTTCACAATATTAGAACAAGCTCTCAAGAACAAAGTATTTCTATTTGTTCAAAATGCAGTTCCTACCTAGCAAGCTAATCAGCTATCACTTTAGGTCTTAGTATAGGTATGATGATTGGATGAAAGACTAACCGTTAAGATTAACTATTAAAGTACCAAACTTTGGAAGCAAATGTTTTAACACATTTCTGTACTCACTGGTAGTACCAACGTGGTTCGATCAGTGCACCCAGCCCTATCCGGGTATCACTACACATGTTTACATCTCACTGACTCACAGTAACCGCTTCACAGTTTGCTCTGCTGCATTATGCCTGCTCAGCTCTGTACATTAAACAAAGCCCCATGTTACCGTTTCTGCAGAGAGCTTCTCCATAGTTTGGACACTCTGGGTCAGAGTTTCTGATTTAAAGATGATTCTTGATTCTAATGTGTATATAATGTGTGTATAATGTATGTAATGTGTAATAACTCATGTATATAATGTAACCTGGTACACCAACAACTCCATATTTATTCCAGCATCTTTGCACTCTGCACCATTGCACTAATGTCCTAGTGTTGTTTACATATACTTTATATATATGCATATTTGTACATAGTAGTTAAATGTTTAGGAGTCAAATTCCTTGTATGTGTACATACTTGGCCAATAAAGCTGATTCTGAGTTTATGGAATTATCCATAAATTCAAACCTTCTGCATACTTGTCGATTCCAAGTTTCACATTTATTGTGACAAAAAAATGATAAGCGTTCGGTCAGAGACCTTCCTCTCACCTTCCCAAGAAACTGGGACACTTACCAAACAGTTCCATGACCAATTTAACCCAGAGTTTGACCCAGTGTTAAATCTCGGTAAGCTTTATAACTGCAGTGGTTAATGTATGCTACCAGAGCATAGCTGTATAGTAGAGTGGATCTGCTCTTCTTGATGTGGTTATCCTGATTATTTCAGAACTGTAGTAACTTAAACTACAAGAAAGGTTGATGCTGCACACCCAGCTAAGTGCTGTGAAATTGGACAGCATCTGGACCTGTCTGAGCATTTGTTCGCCTACAAACAAGTAGAGTGAGTCCTCCTCCTGTTTTGGTTGAGGCCCCTCCTTTGTGCCCAACCAATGCTACAGATTTAGGGAATTGTACCCCGGGACAAATAGAATAAACATATAGAAAGCAACAAAGACAATAAACCAATTTTCACGACAACGGTCTCATTTTTTTTAACGGCCATTATATGGTGCAATCAAAAATAATTTGAGAGTGAATATTGGGGTAATTATTCTACAGTGGTTTTAAACAAAAGTTGATATTTTATTGGAAAAGTTGCTGCTTGGTTGATTACATTAATTCTGATTTTAACAAAAACTCTGAGTTACTGAACATTTGCAGCCAAGAAAGGCCACATTAACCATCTTTGAGTTTAGCATGACTTCCTCTTCATACGAGCAAGGTCACACCAAACTCCATTAAAAACGTAATGATGGCTTGTTTATCTGCGAAAATATAAGCCTTGCAGAATATGAAGGTCTTCAGGTAAGTTAAGCACACAATATCATCGATAGAATTTAATACATATTAATTTCAACTGTTTGCTAACGCTCTCCACAGTGTGCTTTGGCGGAAGACGATTGTTGGAAAAACAGGCAACCCAATCATAAAAGTTGGCTTTTTTTTTTTTTTAAATAGAGCTGATTGGGGGATCACTTGTATGGCTTATTTTTACCAGAAGACGCCATGGATTCATGATCTCTACTTCTACTACGTTGGGGCTCAGCCGATAACCATCCATGGCCACATGAAATCACCACATTTTTAAATGGAGTTTGGCATGACTTTCTATTTGAGAAAGAAGCAGCACATATCGGGGCTAAAAGTAGCATTAGCCTACTTTTGTTAACAGTATCTAAAACGTTAACCCATATCGTGCTTGATGCCGCACTGAGCCATAATATTAATGTATTCTTGGAAATCCGCTAGCTAACTTAGCAAAATAGCTAACCTTAAGATTCCAATAGTAACGTTAGCCTCGTGACACAAACCAGAATTACTGAGCCTAATAACGCATTAAGACTTGTCCCGTGAACATGGTTAAAACAAATACTTGTTTCATATTAAATATTAATCCATAGACCTCTGATAATGTTGGTGGGAAACAAGTCTGGATAGGTTAGCCATTCAATAGGACAGCTCAACACGTGTCTACCGACATGTGGGCTGAAGTGAGCGCTAGTTTAAACTTATACTGGATAGCCAGGTCAAGACTAACTAGCACATTGGCTAACACGCTGCTTCCACTTTAGCATTACATTTCAAGTTTATATTTTAAATATCGCCTAGGTGCAGGCGGGGAGGTAGATTTGACACATGACAGCAGTTTTTAAATCGAATTTAGCTTGAAAACACGTTTGCTGTTAGCAGCATGGCGGAGCAGGCCGGGTAGACGATATCAACACGTCTGCACTTAAAAAAAAACATACGACAGAGTAATAAATACGCAGTCCACATTAAAATAGCAACACAAGTGAGTTACAGAGGTAGTATGTGTTACCTGGTCTCATATTAGCTGCTGAACACTATTTACGTTGTTGTTTCTGGAAGCTACCGCTGCTCTTCTCTCTCCTCTTCTCGCGCTGCTCTCCGACTGCACGCAAGCATGTAAGTATTATGGACGCACGCGCTGCAGCTACCCACGTGGCTTTACAGACCTTCCCACAATGCACTTCGGTGTCTACATGTTGAAGAACCGTTCTGATGCTGCATTCACATCCCATGGTAAAGAAAAATGTCTGAACAACACCGACGGTTATAGTGCGTTCACATTGTGGTTTTATAAATTAAAAAAAGCCACCGGCCAGCATCACGACAGCAAAGTGTCTTCTCCTTGTCATGGCGATTTTGATAAATAAGAGTTTCGATGCATTTAGAAGCTGATCTACAAACAGCAAAGATGCCACCCTAATATCAATAAACTGTAGGCCTACACACCTTGACATCCTGTCCTTGAACAGGAGAGGGGACAAGGTTTTCTCAGAGTTTGACACCCACCTTGAAAAAAGCTTGACTTCATATCCACAATACAAACACAGCTCAACTTTGAGTGTACATGGATTGAATGGATTGTACCCCATCCTCTCACAGGACGTCCCACAGGATACGTTCATAGGCCTTTTCCATATCCACAAAACACATGAGCCATCTTCCATGACCCCTAAATCAGTGATTCGCAACCTTTTTCATGTCAAGGACCCCTAATTTAGTCCACATTAGGGCCACAGACCCCCATTTGATGAGATTTTGTCTCTTGAACCCAAATCTGAGAATATTTTTATTGTTAGATATGAATTCCATGACTATCTGTATTGTAGGTAGAGAGATAACAGTGAAACTATGATCAAAACAGTCATTCTTCTACATTCTCTAATTGTGTTAACTTCTTGTAAAGGAAATAATGCTGAAGTTTAACAATTCATCAGTTTGCTGGGGAACCCCCTCAAGGACCTCTGGTGGTCCCCGGACCCCACGTTGAGAAACACTGCCCTAAATTATTTGTGAGAGGGTAAAAAGCTGGTCCACTGTTCTGCAACCAGGATGAAATCTGCATTGGTCCTGATTCTGAGGCTCAACCACTGGCTTGAGTCTCCTTTTCAGCACTTTTGGCAGTGGCTTTCCTAGGAAAACTGAGCAGTGAGATCTCTTGATAGTTGTAACACACCCTCCGGTCCCATTTTTTGCCCCCCCGCCAAAGGGGGCAGTATGGATCGGTCTCCGTCCGTCTGTTCGTTTGTTAGTTAGTTAGTCACACCGTAACGTTGACTTTGTGCCACTAGGGGGCGGCATTGACAATGAGTGGGGACTCAGTGGTAAAGCAGGTCATACAGTTAAAGTTATCATACAATGTGGGGGACAATGAATGGGGACTCAGTGGTAAAGCAATACAGTTCTCAAGTTATCATAGGTAACATAATAGTCTACACACGCTACACACTTGGAGACATCAGACTGGGTTGATGTGTTGAAGTGAGAGTCAATGGAGAATTTTTGGGCAAACCTCTAACCACAAGACACTATTAGTTAGTTATTATACAGTACAGTATATATAGTAGTTATTGTACAGTTGTTGGACTGTTGTACTGTTATTGCATCATCACTGCACTACCACTGTGCCTCAGTGTTGACTACTTATATCATAT
The DNA here is from genome assembly GCF_046629955.1 of Centroberyx affinis. Lineage (NCBI taxonomy): Eukaryota > Metazoa > Chordata > Actinopteri > Beryciformes > Berycidae > Centroberyx > Centroberyx affinis. The sequence continues at coordinate 246,663 of NW_027278765.1, forward strand.
TACCACTTACCTACTGTGCAATACCATATATCACTTATCATTTGGCATTTATATTATTCATAACACTCACGCTCCTGGTGTTGTATGTTATATTGTATATTGTATTATAAATTGTATTGTAGTGTACATTGTGTAATGTACGGATTGTATTTATTGCGTATTGTAGTTATATTTTGTACTGTATTGAGTAAAAACAGGATAATTACAGTTACTACATTTCAAGATATAAATTGTAAGCCTAATTCTGAGGAGAGTAGGCAACAGAAATATATGGTCAATCTGTCCTTTCATTGTCCCATACCAAAATGCTTATATAGTTTCACTCATATTTCAAGTACACTCAGCAATCACTGACTGACCCAAGGGTGGAACTACATCACTGGTGGGGGACAACATGTTTACTATTTGCTTCTTAAAGATGGGGAGCACTACCCCAGTCAACCAGTCCAAAGGCACTGTTCCTGTAATCCATATGAAGACACGTGTTGGCAACAACACCCAAACAATATCCTCTCATATACCTCTTTGCACCCCTAAACACACCATTTGTTAGTCATTTTGCTCCAGAGTAGATTTACACTAGTTTCAAGTTAGCAGTCCAAAAGAACCCGGAGGTTGCGTACTAGTTTACATTACATGAATATTACATTTAATTTTGACCAAAAAGTGAGACTGCATCCTTGCATCCTAGTTATGTCCCAACATTTTTAAAGGTTTTATGTGTAATTTATGGTCCAATGCTGGCCTCTATCATTCAGCATTGTCATTACAGAGTCATTCCTATGTTCCCAGGGTCCTATGTTCCCCAGTTCTACGGTTAGGGTTAGGGTTAGGTTGGTTACTTGTAGATATTTACCCAGAGCCCTGACCACAACTGTTTCAAAGAACAGAAGGGCTTTTTAGGGTTAGGGTTAGAGACCTTCAAAATCAAATAAAATGATAACCATTGGTTTTGTTGTGTTTATATAGCTGTTTTGAAGCCTTGTTCCAATAAAAAAAACTGGATAATATTTATGGAATATTTAACTTGAAACTGGTCAAATTTGACCCGAACACAATAGGAGGGTTAATGTGTGTTAACAGAATATTGAACTGGGGAACATAGGACCTTGAGAACATAGGACCCTGGGAACATAGGACCTTGGGAACTTAGGACTTTGGGAACATAGGACCCTGGGAACATAGGACCTTGGGAACATAGGACCCAGTTAGCGCATTCTTTTTTGTTTAATGGACGCTTGCCGTGATTAGGAGACTGACATTACCACGATTCCTGTTGTCTGTGGACTTTTGGAACATATCAAAGGTAACTCACTATTTTGTGTGTGAAGTAACACCACTTCCCCAGCGCATAAACGGCCGGTTTGTTAAAATTCAAGCTGTTTGGAGGATTATATACATGCAGAATTTACCAGAACACCCTACGATTAGTAATGAAGTCTCAAATTATTTTTCCCGATGTGATTTTTTTTTTAGTTTGAATGAGCCACGAACATAGCCTGAAAACTTTTAACATTTAACAAGTTTGTGAACAGATTCATACAGAAGCGTAATGCATTCACTTGAGAAAAATTATTATCTCAGAATTCTGAGAAAAGTTTTCATGGGAAAAAAAAAATTCTGCTCTGTTTTTCTGAATTAATGAGATATCTCAAAATCCCAAGAGAAGCTCTCATTCCTACTTGAGAGCTCGATTTCATGGAAGCAAACATGTCCCGCCTGTTTAGTTTAACCCAGTTTTATTTGTAAAAACCAAAATAAAACTGGATCAAACTAAAAAGAGCAAAAAATATTTTTCCTCCATGAAAACTTCTCAGAATTCTGAGATAATTACCTTGTTAATTCAGAAAAACAGGGCAATGTTTTTTTTCTCAAGTGAACGCATTACGCTTCCGTAGATTCAACAGATCCCGCTTTTAAGACAATAAAAGCAGTAATTGGTCGGTCGTCATTTTGCATTTCTATTCTTGGTTTACACTAAAATTAGTATTTAAAAATAAAAGTAGATCCGGTCTCCCAAATGGTATCCCTCCTCGATGTCCTCTATCAATTTGGCGAAATTATGTTCTAAAACGTTGGACCCACAGTTAACTGAAAAATCACAGTACTGGGATCTGTTGTTGAATCTGTTCACCAACGTGTTCAATGTTGGTTTTCAGGCTATTTTCGTGGCCTCATTCAAATGTGGGAAGTAAAAATCCAAAAGCTACAAACTCGTCCAGCTGCATCTGATCTTGGTGATTAGTTTATATTCTGGTTTTCATGGCGGTCAAGAGCTGAATAACCCCCATGTTAAAACTAAGTGGAATATTGCTTTAAGGTGTGACCGGCTGAACTAAACCTTAGCTATAGACCAGATAGACTACGCCACCTTGGGACTTCACCCAAAGAACTAGCTGGTTGAACTTGTAACCAACAAAATAGGGTTTCCACATACAGGTTAATTCTGCAGAATTGAGACAGAGACATGTGTTTTACAATAAAACAATTTATTTTCATCCATCAACCACAATTAAAAGTAGCAGCACACAATTTAATATACTATACTTTAATATACTACTTCCAGGGGGTCCCCAGCAAATGGATGAATTATTAAACTTCATCCATTCAATTCAACTTTATTTCAGACACATAGGTCCATATCAGCAAGGAAAGAGAAGTATAAAAATATAAAAAGTAAAATACGAGGACAAGACAGCACAGAGATCACGGCAGTTCACAAGTCCACAAGTGATTAAAACACATACAGACATTTGTTCCAATGTTTCCAGAAACAAGAGGAATACCTTCGGTCACTTTGTGTAGTGTGCGAGTCGAGTGGAGGTTCTCATTAGGAGCTGGAGAGCGCCGTAGTCTGATTTTAGCCTGACCAAAGTCGGTAGTTTCCAGTCATCGTATTGTTGGGACTTGTGTGTAAATGACAAAACGTAAGTTCTGCATCATAACTATTTCCATTTGTTCTTGCTGTGTTAATTTGCTGAAAATCGCCACTGTATAGTTTAAACCTCTGTAATGTAATGTAATGTTGGATAGCTCTGCAGGTATCATGTTCATGTTAGTGCCTTTACATGTCTTGCTAAGTACCTGCATGTTGTATTGTGTAAAGTTAGGTCATATTTTAGTTATATTCCATGTCTACATTCGACCCGTTTTATCAGGTGGTGCAAGTTAATTAATATTGACGCTATTTTACCAATTAATCCACGTGCAGGAGACCTTACAGAAGTTACATTTTTTGGCCACTAGATGGCGACTTAAGACTGTTATTTGCACTGTAGACATTAAGCTGTGGGAGTCACACTCCCCTAGCCTCCTGAGACCCGAGCTTTTGTTTGGTATGCATTTTTAATTTCTCCTAGCTATTTGGGATTAGTAGGACCTGATAAGTATAAAAACTAAGCATTGTCTTTGAACAGGAAGTAGTTTCTAAAAAAAATGATTTCCTCATATGGGGACAATGGGTTTATTTTACTGTATAACACAATATAGTCACCATTGTGTAACAAAGTATAAAACTGTTTATTTCAATGCCTGAGCATGGCTGTGCAAAAACAAAATTGCAAACAATGCAAAACAGTTGCGTTCAGTTTGCAAGCATTACATGTCAAAGTCTTAACAAAGTATAAAACTGTTCATTGTCACTGTTGTTCTTTGTCACTGTTCAAGTATTAAACTGTTCAAAACTGTTCATTTCAATGCCTGAACATGGCTGTGCAAAAACAAAATTGCAAACAATGCAACATATCTAAAAGCCTTGTGATTTGTTCGTTTTGTAACTCTATGAATTTTCCTTGCTCCATACTCCAAACTAGGAATGTCATTTTTGTCTGTAGGAACAATCTGTCACACCTATTTGCCTGTGTGAAATGCTGCATAACAGTTGCGTTCAGTTTGCAAGCACAGGAACACATTACATGTCACACACCGCACACAAGATTTCCCAGAGCAGCCTTTTTCTCTGCAACGCATCAGGTTTTTCAGGTTGACCATCTCTGGAAGATGTGCAGCAGAAGTTGTGCGGACTGAGACATGGGGTATTGGAGTGACCTGATGTTTTTTGCCTTGTTGCGAAAGGTGTGCATTCTCTTCCTGGACATGTTCGACATCAGTGTCACATTTGGTCAAGTATGCCTGAGCCACTGTCATGCGAAACTCAAGGAACTGCATTACACCCTTTCTTGGTGTACCGCGTTCAGTGTTGTCTTGGCGATACGATAGCCAGCTGTTGGCTAAAGCGAGATCAGTGAAGTGCATCAGCATCCGAATTGTCCACTTCTTGGTTCGGACGCTCATTCGGTAGTAACTCATCATCCTCTCCACCAAGTCAACCCCACCCATCTTGGAGTTGTACTCGCGCACAATACTTGGTCATGTGACAGTCACATATTGTTTGTCTTTCTTGGACCATCGCTGGCAGGTGTCTTCTGGCTGTTCAGCATGAACAACGGAAAGCATCAAAACTGGTTTGTTGTCATACCACTTCACTACACATACCTTCCCATCTCCCCTGGTAACTGATGCTGAGGCACCTCTTCCTTGCTGTTTCATGGTTTGGTCACTTGGTAGCTTCTGCAGTGCTTTGGTGACCCAGTTCTTCATTACTGTACCAGTCAGGTACACCTGCTTCTCCAGCATTTGATCCACAGCTTTCATGGTTGTGAAGAACCGATCACAGTATACTTTTGTACCAGGATTCAGAGTTTTAGCCAGACGTTCGATGACCAAGGCTCCCAAACCCAGTCCCTCCGCTTCCTGAACCTGTGCACCTTGATACACCTCAAAGTCCAGCACAATGCCATCCGCTGAAGCCAGCACAAAGTTCTTCATGCCAACTGGATTGGGCTTTAGTGGCACATACTGTCGAAATGGACAGGCTCCTGTAAATGGGATCATCTGCTCATCAATTGACACATTCCGGTCGAGCCTGAAGCAAGCAGCCTTTGAGAATGCGATCCATAAAAGGCCTCGTCTTCCAGAATCTGTCAGTTTTCCTCTGTCTTCTGAAATGTCATTATCAATGACTACTTTTAGATGTTTCCTCAGTTTGAAAAATCTGTCACGCCTGATTTGGTCGCTAATGGCAGGCATTCGTAAGGCATTGGACCAGAACATCCTCATCTGTGGGTAAGGCACGCAAGACATCAAAATTGATGCCCCAAAAAAATGATAAATCTCATCAACTGATGTGTTGAGAGAGCTACCACTGTTAGCTAGTGACATAGCATTTGTGCAGTCAGCAATGAGTTTCATCAAATCTGTGTCGATGTACTGCTCCACATAGTCCAGTGGCTGCCAATCTTCTCACTCATGAAGCCTTTCATCTTCAGCCTCAAACTGAACTAAGTCTGGAGTAAATACACCAGACTTCCAGCGCTCTCCACGTCCATCATTGCTAGGTCCTGGCTCATCATCAGTGTCAGGTCCTGGCTCATCATCAATGTCAACACTTTTACCACGCTGACGTTTACACACAGGTCCTCTGGATCTCACACAGTGACTGTCATCACGTTCACCATGTCCACTAGCTTCTGGCTCGCCATCATTGTCAACACTTTTATCACGCTGACGTTTACGCACACGTCCTCCGGATCTCTGCACATGTTTAGATGCATGTGGACGGAGTTGTGGCTCACTGTCACTATCATCACTGCGCTGTTGATCAGATTCTGGTGAATCAGGTGGAATATAATCTTCATCACTTAGTTGTTCCACACCAGGATCATCAGCATCACCATCAGACAAATCTTCCACCTCAGAGTTGTCTCCTACTATTGAATTCAGCAATCTTTCTGCTCTTGACAGAGAAATATGCCCTGGAAATGTATCACATAAGAATAAAAAAAATAAAAATCAATGTAGACTAATTTGTACTATATGCAAGAACTATTTATACTCTTGAAAACTGTTGGTTTCTTCCCAAATCTTCTCAAGCTATGTTTCCTTACTTTTACACCTTCACTTTGCATGAACGATAATAAAGTCCCAATATCCTCATACAAGTACTTCCTGATTAGTAGTGTCGTAGCTTGTTACTATTGCTAAAATTTGTCAAATTTGTATGCCATATCAAACTACAAACGTTATTAAGCATAAATAAACAAGTTTCAACCATAAAATTTGATGAGTTTTGTACCTTGTCCAATTTTGTCTCGGAATCGGCTGTAGAATGACTTGGTTGAGATGGTGGCCATCTTGTTTTTACACTGATTAGTGTATTGTGCTTTTGCTACCACTAGATGGCACAAAAAGTGTCTACGAATGAGGACAACAGGTCTAAGTTAAGCAGAATGAAGTATTATGGTGCAGCAAACCCAAAATGTAATGTCCGCATATGAGGACGCAGGGACGCAGGGGGCTAGGGAATAAGTCAGTGATGTTTAAGTCAGTGATGAATAAGTCAGTGTTTCTTTATTTCTTGTGAGAAATCTGGTGGTCAGTAGTGTACAGCTGTCAATGCCCATTATAAGAATGGTTATTATTTGATTGTAATTCTCATTATTATTTGGTATAATGTTTATGTTGATTTGAAAATAAAAACACAAATTTGGTATTTATTTATGTTAAAAACTGATAGGATCTTGAGCTGATTGAAGAGGGGCTGAGTAGTCAGCCCTACTTCTAAATGTAGCAATTCTGCAAAACTTTTTTTGCAAAATATAAAGCTTGTGAAGGTGGGTGGGATAAGTAGCTCCCCAAATTATATTGCAATATATGAGATACGGATAAATTAAGCTGTAATAAAGAGTTAATAGACACTTCTGATGAACCAAACTTCGAAATTCAAAACATCCTAAAATCGATACTACCTGAATACATTTCAACCCACTGTCATGAAGGCCTGGTTTGTTTTTGTGAGTGCGTCACACAAATATCCGCCACATGTTTTTTTAAGCAATGATGTTTAATGCAGTGTCCAAAACTGTGTTCGGTCGTTGCCCATATAGTTCACTATCTGACATACACTGCATAGGGAAGAATGAGTGAACAAGTGAACCATTGCACTGCATGCAGCTGTCTTGCACTGCACCAAAACCTGTCACCAAACCTATTCTGCCTCTGTATAGCCTAAAGAAATTCTTTAAAGAGTAACTAAACCCCACCTAAATCTGTCATCTGCTATTGGCTGGTCTCTGTGCCCTGTGATGTCACCCTCTATAGAGTAGAACAGGTGGTGACATCACCTGGCACAAAGACCAGCCAATAGGAGAAGGCCAGTTCAGTACCCTACTTTTCACCATTAGGTGTCAGGCTTCACCACAGATTTGGGTTTGGGGTTTACTCTTTAATGCTATCATAACAGCTGCACTTAGACTTAGGCTTGATGTTTTGCCGATGCATTTTCTGTGGAGATAGTGAAACAGTGGCGCATTTACAATTAGTTTTTTGGGGTTTTTTTTTTAGGTTGACCAATAAAGATCTTATTTTGGAAGTTCTGACCGGAAGTCATATTTTTTTCAGCATCAGATATACCAAATTATCCAAAAGCATAAATGGAGTAACAGAACAGTAACAAAGAATAACAGACATACAAATATACAACGTCAGGGGTTACAAACAAAGCTTGACACAAACAAATACAAAATTAAAATGGTGCAGTAAAAATTATATTAAGATGTTAAATTTGGAGCACAAATTTAAGGTTTTCACAGCTTTTCTATTGCATGAGGTAGATAATGTTCTAATGTAGGACTCTGCTTCCTTTTTAAAGGTACAAAAAAGGGTTTAGTCTTTAACACCTTACATTTATGGATATAAAACTTGGCCACCAATATGATGAGATTACACAGAAAAAAAACATTTTCTAATTCTTTCCTATAATTTGTAAAACCAAATAATACATCCATCAAGCAAAGTACAAAAGCATCATACTATAGATAGAGTCCAGTATAAAACAACAGATGCCTTGCCACATACTCCGAGTGTGATCACAAGACCAAAACAAATGGAAGACAGTCTCTGGGTGCAGGTTACATCAATATCCATCTTGAATCTCACCAAAAATGACTTGACACGCATTTGCAGTGTTGTTGGCTAGGAGGCTTGCTACAGTGACAGGGTGGAGGTAAGTTTGCCTGCTCGACTACATCCTACACCAGGCCAAGAGGGCCACATGGAGGAGAGGCTGGCCCAGGGTCAGCGGAGGCTCATAGAAGCACAGTTACACATATGTATGCGCAAACACAATTTCTCTAAAGATTGAATTTTCTTGTGTTGTATAACCACCAGGTTCCCCAATATAGGGAAATCCTCTCTACTGACTGCTGTGTCTCATGCCACATTACAAATTGTGCATCTCTTCTTTTGTCAAAGAGTTGGATAGTCCTTCTGGTACAATTACCTGTGATGTTTTTGTTTTTTTGTCAGTGACTCTGTAAAATCTTCATTATTGTACAGTCACAAGTTCTATTCTTTATATTCTGATTCTGTGATGTCCTGATGGTTGTTTGTCACTGGTAGATCTCTGTGACAGGACCTTCCACGGGTGACTGAGCGGGGCACAAGTGAACAAGCAGAAAGTGTCATATTCTTGTATATAACTCATACAAATGAACTGACACGATAGTTCTCATAATTTGAATATGGGTATAATAAACTGAAAATTTGTGTGACAGCTGATGAAGTCTCACAGTCTTTGTCTGGATCTGTACTGCCATTTGCTAATGTCTGCCCACACTTAGCTCTCCATTAAGCATTGCATCAACTGGCCAACTGTGGAGAGCCATTCACAGTGAATGGTCAGACAGCTGAAGAGATGAGTAATTTGGCTTTGCTTTAGTTTGTAAAGTTTGTGGGGGGGGGGGGGTTCTAATTAAAAGAATCATAGTAATAGTTTTAACTGCTCTTGGCCTTTTAGAATTGCATGGAAAAGATCACATCTAAGGATAGGATATTTTTGCTACATTGTTCCACTCCTGTCTCTTCATCTGTGTATTTAAAAATGACGAGTGAAGCTCATATCTAATAGGGTAGGAGATGGAGCATTGTGAGTGAAGCTTTTTTTTTTTTCTCTTATTTTTTTTTCTCTTATTTTTTTAGATTAAGAACCTCTTTTACAAGAGAGAGACAACCAATATAAAACTAAATAGACTGACACACAAAATTCCAGATTATAAATATAAATAAAATCAATACATTGTTAAAAGAAAAGGTAGGATGAAACTCAATGCAGCCTACAAAAAGCAGGAACAGTTTAACAAGGAAATTGCCTCAAGGTCCTTCATGAGGTTTGAAGTGGCACTAGGTGAAAGGTGATCCAGTTTAAGAGTATAAATGTTGCAGAAGACAAATGAATCTTGAGATGGAAACACATTAGTAAATGGAATAGCAAAAAGTATAATTTTAATGCCCTTTAAACATTGTTTAACAAGTGGTTTTCTAAAGTCAGTGATATATAGTTATGAAATTGAATTATTAATTGATGACCAATTTTATTAATTGTATCGTTTAAACGGCTATTTAATGAATCACTCCATTAATTGCGCCATTTATCTATTAATTAACAATATTTAATCACTGAGCGAGTCAGTAATTTATTACAGGACGGCTACATATCGTTTTTCACGTACGCGTGTTTTTTATTTTGAAGGTTATGACAGGAAGTGCAGTGTTTTATTCTGGCTAGCTTGACACTAGTTGCGCTGTATGAATGCAATGCTGGACTGCATAATCACTGTAAGGTTAGCAAAGATAGCGGTCCTATGTCCCCTTACAATGTGGGAAAGGTAATGTTAAATAGCTTGCCGTTTGTCGATAATGGCCAATTAAGGGTCTACCTATACTTGTAACTTCTTTTTTTTAACTGTCTGTACGTAGACTAGTAGCTAGAATGTTTAACTCACGTCCCGCTAACGTGTTATGCTAGCTAACCAGGGTCATGTTTTGCTGGTGTTGAGCTGGAGTTGAGTAACGTTAGCTAACATTAACGTTAGCTAATGGCCAGTCACAGTGTATTATGTTGTTACGTCAGGAGTTATGCACTTGAATGTTAACGTATAGTTGTGTAATAGTTAAGTTACTTACACAAGTACCTGTGCTTGTTATTGCCCTCATCTACTGTTACTTGTGTGTTGATGGTCAGCTGAACATATAGTCAGCTGAACAGACAGCAACAAAACAGCTAACGCTGAACTTGACCTATATAGCAGCTTTGTTTGTTCCTCTGTTACTGGTATTGCTAAGCACATTAAGTTAGCTACATAATCCTTGGCTGTTCAGCTTTGGAGGCACGTTTAGCAGTGTTTAAAACGTGAAAGACCAAAATACATCACGATGCAACACACTGATCTCACATTCTGGTGGTGGTGATGATCATTTGTACTGGACTGTTTGTTATTGTAGTGTAGTGTATGCTTATGCTTCTGTGTAATGTTTTTAGTACTTGCTGTGATTGGGACAAATAGAGCTGAAAGTTGACCTCCACCTTGGCATGGTAAAAACCTGTATCTCCTCCTCAGGACAGGACAGCTGATGCACCGGCTGCAGATGCCATGATTTGATACTGATGTGTTGACCAGCAGCATCAGCCATGTCTGTGACCTCCCTCCTGCGCTGCACCATGAGGTAATACTGTAGCTTAGGATGTTTACAGACAGCATTGTGTGTGTTCTGAGGTGTGTCCATCGCTGGCTTCCCTTCTCACAGAAGGCCCTAGCCCATTTCCGTGCCGAGATATTATTGAAATATAATGCTGCTTGGTGGATAACTTGTAGGCCAGATTTTCCAGTGGCACCTAGCAATTCATAAAAGTCATCTTCATGGTCTGAACTCATGTCCTATGAGGTGTGTGTCGTATGCAAATAAGCCAGGCAATATTAACAGGCTGTTAATATTTAGGCTGGTGAGCCTAAAATTCTGTCCTAACAAAGTTAAAGTATTCCAGTGTTTAATCCCGTTAAGGTGTCTTCAAATCATTGTTTGTCTTAGTCGTTTGGTGCAATCATTTACTTCTTGTTTCCTTATTCCCATCTGTATTGATTAAATTTGATTTGGATCTCTTTTAGCCCATTGGCTAATCCTCCAAGAGTCCACATTAAAAGCATTTAAGCATACAATAATTCATAATAATACAACACATAATTGTTGACACACACATATCATATACTTACATGCATACATACACACATATAACCTACATACATTGGCACATATCCTGTATGGACCTACATATATACACATATTCATCTACATGTGTTCACATATAATGCCAATACTCTACAAACCTACTGACAGTGCAATACAATAGTGTGATGATAACTACATTTGAATCTTGAAATCTTGCAACAGTCAAACTGCCGTACTGTTCTTGATTGAGTTATTGTAATGAATTCCATAATTTAACAGTTAAAATAAAAAAAAGTGAAAATAAAAGTCAGTCTTCCCATTTCAGTTTTTATTTTTGGTAGTACATAATGATTTTTATCTCTTATTCTTATGTTAACTTGATGTTTATCACATACTAATAACAGTTTGTCCTTAATACTAACTGGCTTTTTAAACTTTTGGATTTTTGAAATTATAGACTAAAGACTATTACGTTAGGTCCAATCCATTATCTTTTGTTCTTAAAAGTCAGATACTGTGTTATTATTTCTGTTTCAAAATGCAGCTATTGTGAATTGTAAAGGGAACATGTTTTTGTAAAGGGAACCTGTCCTTAGTGTTGTAAAGAGACTAATTGTACATTGCAACATCAAAATCTCATACCGTTGCATCCCTACTCCCCCATACTCCCCCATACAAGAGACACTGAAACATATTGGGGCTAAGAAGGCCACATAGAGCCACCAGAGTGCTTGGCTGTATAAATTGTTGATGCCTTCTAAGTCTAGCTCTTTCTCTCTCTCTCTTTGAATTTACTTTCAGAGTGGAGAGCAAACATGTCGCCACACATTTCGTCCAGCAGAGAGCTCTGTCCGGGGCAGACGCTATCAATGCACTCCGACCATTTTACTTTGCGGTCCATCCGGACTTCTTTGGCCAGTTTCCCAGGGAACGGGTACGTTTGTCATATATTGAGCCATTATTGTGAAGAGAGCATCCTAAATCGTTTAGCAATTCATCAATCAAAGCAAACAAGTCTGGTATGTTCTGTGTTTGTGCTAAAATGTGTATAAGCAGCAATGTAAATACGGTGGATATCTAAAACGTGGAAAAAGAGATCAAAGGCACTGGCTAGGGCTGGGCGATATGGTTGAAATCAATATCACGATAATCATAAGGATTTTTCTTGATATCAGTATATATCACGATATGGTTCAAGTATGCAAAATCACGTTAAATAATCAAATTAATGTTCATCTCATTGAACCGAATGGTAATGTTAGGTGTGATGTCAAACAAAACAGAAATATTCAAATAATTTTTCTACCATACCTTATTTTATGAGCGTTTTGAAGTAAAATTTGCTTGTCATCATCAATTCAGACAGCAGAAATGCGTGTCACGATATTAAAATATCATCATATCATCACAATATGATTCCACTGAAAGACGCTAAATGATAATATTGAATTATCGCCCAGCCCTACTGGCTTCTTCCTCTTCCACATACAAGAGTGGAGGCAAGCCTCACCATACTGTGTACTGTTTCAGGTACAGAGGCTTACATTTATAATAGTCATAATAACAATAATCTTTATTTATATAGCACTTTCCAAAACAAAGTGATACTGAATGAATGTCTTTGAATTTGAAAGAAACAAAACATTCAATATGAATTAGCCATGCAATAAAGGCTTTTTGATATTTTGATATTTGATATTCTCTTCCGCTTTCTGCTTTTTGAAAGTAACTCCTTAAGTGTTTTACAGAGACAAGGAAGTAAAACCAAGGCAGAAGCACAGGAGAGAGAAATAAAAAAAAAAAAAAAAAAGGCAGACAAAGAATATGACCAAAGCCAAAAGTCGGTAAAAGTTAAGATGCACACATTTTTCTGCTGACAGACAAAATGGGGCGAAAACATAACTCCATAACACATAATAACAATAAGATCTTACAATCGATTCTAAAATGAACAGGTTAAGCCAGTGCAGGGAAGCTAGAGTGGGGGTAACATGGTCCCGTCTCCTGGTCCTGGTTAAACTTTCACATTTTATCTTCCGTCTTGCAGGAAGTGAATGAAAATTCCCTAAAGAGGCTAAATGGCTATTTGGAAAACCTCCAGAAGCCCGGGGTAGGCTCGGTCCAACCGACAAAGCTCACCTTTTATGTCAGGGAAACAAAAGACAGCAGTGATATGCAGCAAGACCTCCTCCCCTCGGGTACATTTTCCTATAATATCGCTCATAACAACAAAGCATTCTTCCGCAACTTCCATATAAGCCTTTTGTTTTCAGGAATCGTAACCCCCGCTGCCTGTTTTTCGCAGGGTTCCGCTCGGTGAGTTTCACCCTGCACACAAAGGACGTCTTGAGCACAGTAGTGAACATTTTGAAGTCCTGCAGCCTGCCCGTGGAGCACATGAAGGGGCTGAAAGCGAGGACGGAGGCGGCGAAGGCCCCCCCTGTGGCCGGGATGCCTTTCTACAGGCCCATCAAATGGGACAAGACCTACTACGCCTTCACCGGCTTCAGAGATCCTGAGCAGGAGCTTCAGCAGGCCAAAAGAGTCGAACCGATACTCAGGTTAATAGCGCTGGACCTCAACTCTGCATCGGAATACACAATTAGAACGAATATCATTGAAGTCTCAATCTCGGAACCCATCGTCTATCGGTCTGACCATGATTAGGGTTAGGGTTAGGGTTAGGGTTAGGGTTGACAAGTCGAACATTTCTCCACACAATACACAAACATCGATACTTTTTTTGTAGGTGTTTTAGGTCCAGACGACAATTCGGCTAATCTCTCAACTCCAATTCCATTCTCGCGTCTCAAGTTGCTAATTGGACTGTAAACCGGCACATAGAAGAGGAAGTCTTGGCCCGGATGTCCGCTGGCTCCACCGGAAACCCCGAAATAGTGGCCGTCGCCCCCAGAGTCTAATCGTCGTCAGACCGATAGATGATGGGTTCCGAGAAGTCCAGGACAGGAAACAGAATTTGAATTAACCTCATTCCCCGTGTGCCGATTTTTTTCTCACATCCGAGCGATCGCGTGCGCACACATCTCAGCATTAGTCATGCATTTAAAGGTTTAGTCTGCTTATTGAACAGATGGACACGCCGTTCAAGTTGCCAGTGTCAGATGTGTCCTGTCTTCCCCAGCTTGTGGCTGAGAAAGAACGAGCCCGAGGCGACGAAGAAGCACAGCGTCAGCCTCCCCCGGCGGGACGAGCTGACGAGACTGAAGACGGAACTGTGCCAGAAGTTTGCCCTGGCTGATATCAGGTGATCATTACACCGCTTCGAGACGCTGTGCCCTTGTTTAACCATTAAAGGAATAGTTCACCCAAAAATGAAAATTCTGTCATCATCTACTCACCTTCATGCCAAATGAAACACAGGTGAAATTTGTTAGTCCATATAACACACAGGGAGGCTGCCAGCACAACTTGGTAGCAGCCTTCTCCAAAACAACTGAAGTCAATGGGGACCTGTTCTTTAGAGTTCTAAAACAAAAACAGCCAAACAATCACACTGTGAATAGTAAGACCTATACACCATTATTTGTTGCAAATCAATCAGCTGTAGTTAAGATTTGCACTAAATGATGGTGTAAATATACTGTAGGTCTTTTTGGAACTCTGAAGAACTGGTCCCCACTGACTTCAGTTGTTTTGGAGAAGGCTGCTATGGAGTTGTTTTCCTTTAAAATGATCCAGCAGAGTTTCCCCTAACATTGAGTAGGTGCGGTTGGTCACCCTGCCTTAAGGATCTGCTAAACCTAAAAGAAGAGTTCTAGTGTCCCATGATCTAAATGCTGTTTCAGAGGCTTTGCCACCCTGACAAGAATATAATTTGGGGGGAAACACTGAAATATACAGTGGGGTCCAAAAGTCCGCTACCAAGAACTCTTTTGTTTCATCATTTATCAAAGACTAATACCATTTTTTAGTCAAATGATATTTCTCAAAATTACATAACTTTTCACAAATACCAGTCAAAGTTTGTTAGTATTTACTGAAGCCTAAACTTCTCACTATTTGGTATGTCCACCTTAATCACAGCACTCTCCCAATTTGAGAATCCACTTTATTCCAGCACTATTTTAGAGTTGTGATGTCACAGTATGCTTCGCCTTTTCCCCTTTTCAAATGTTCCCAAAGATGTTCAATGGGGTTGAGCTCTGGCGTTTGGCTGCATTTGGGATATCGACCTAATGAAAAAGGAGAGCCAGCAAATTTTACACAAATCGCTGTGCAAAATGTGGATAACGTAACGTTATTCATTTATCCAATTAAGTGGAAACCATTTAGAGTTAAGCAGTCATCAAACTTACTGAACTTAGTCATTGTAACTTATTTGCTGTGACGTTATCCCTGCAATTTGCTGATTTAGCGCTTACCTTTTGTGAACGTAATTGAATTAATAGTTTGTCATTTATCAAATAAAAATGCCAAATATTTGCTGGTTGCAGCCTCATAAATGCTAAGATTTGCTTGCTTTTCTCTGTTTCATATCAATACAAAGTGAATACTTTTGGGGGTTTTTTGGCTGCTGGTCAGACTAAGCCAGTGGTTCTCAATGTGGGGTCCGGGGACCACCAGGGGTCCTTGAGGGAGTTCCAGGGGGTCCCCAGCAAATTGATGAATTGTTAAACTCCAGCATTATTTAACTGACAAGAAGTTAAAACAATTAGAGAATGTAGAAGAATGACTGTTTTGGTCATAGTTTCACTGTTATCGCTCTACCTACAATACAGATAGTCATGGAATTCTGGACAAATTTTCAGATTTTGGTCTGAGACACAAAATGTCATCAAATGGGGGTCCGTGGCCCCAATATGGACTAAATTAGGGGTCCTTGATATGAAAAAGGTTAAGAATCACTGGGCTAAGCAAGCAATTTTACTTACACTATGGGCTCTGGTAACTTGTGATGGGCATTTGTCATTATTTTTTATGTTTTATAGACTAGATGATTAATTGAATAACTAATTGATCGCTTAATCGATAATGAAAATAGTCGTTAGTTGCAGCATTAGATAACATTCTCACTCCTAACAAATCGCACCGCAGTTCTTTTGGATTTTCAGGTGTCTCAGTGTAGTATACTGGGTGCCACCTGTGCGCAAATGATGTTGTTCTCACCTGTCCAAACAAAAAAAAAACTATACTGAACAAAAATATAAATGCAACATGCAGCAATTTTAAAGATTTTACTTGGTTACGGTTCATATAAGAAAATCATTCAATTGAAAGACATTCTGGGCAAAGGAGAAATTCTCACTAACAGGGATGTAAACGAAGACATGAGGGAAGTAAGCTTTTCATTGAAACATTACAGGATATTTATTTAAGTCATGAAACATGGGACCAAAGCTTTACATGTTGCATTTATATTTTTGTTCAGTTTAAAAGAGTAAACATACTTGCATACACTCCAAACATACTTGGGGCATCACTCCAATCTGCCCGATGGGGCGGGTGACAGTGGACAGTACTGCATGTGCTGCTTTATTAAGGTAACACCCTGACTCTGCTCCTGTCCTGCAGGTGGCAGCGTAGCTGGGGAGTCGCCCATAGGTGCTGTCAGCTCCAGAGTCTCAGCCGACTGTCTCAGCAAAACCCAGAGGCCTTGATCAACCTGCAAGGTAAAGCCACCACAGAGCATCACTTTTAACTCCTTAATATAATAATAATAATAATAATAAACTTTATTTGTATAGCACCTTTCATACAAGAAATGCAGCACAAAGTGCTTTACAACAAAGAAATTACATGCACCAAGTGCTTCACATAAAACTTGATAATAGTGAAAATAAGATAAAGCTGAGAATAGAATACATAGAATGCATCTTCACATGAAAATAGACATAGAATGAGCATAAAAACAGGGATAGAATGCCATAATTTATGTAAAATAAGATGGAGAATAAAACCCACTTGAGAATAATGGTAAAAATAAGATAAAAATGAGGAATGCATAACATAAGATGGAAGATAAAACGCACTGAATAATAATAATAAAAATAAAGTTAAAAAATAGAGTATATAGAATGCATAAAATCAAGTAAAATACA
Organism: Centroberyx affinis; assembly: GCF_046629955.1. Taxonomy (NCBI): domain Eukaryota; kingdom Metazoa; phylum Chordata; class Actinopteri; order Beryciformes; family Berycidae; genus Centroberyx; species Centroberyx affinis. Next base: position 263,783 of record NW_027278765.1, read on the forward strand.
ACATTTTAAAAGAAGCGCAGCAGTGCATAAGTGCGATCATAATAGTGATTCGACCTGCTCACCTGCAAAGGACTGGTAAACTAAAGAAGAAATGGTCTGCCAAGAAGAATTTTTATCAGCCAAACTAATTAGTACACATTTTCCATATAAATATGTCACCCTATGTGTTTTCAGTGGTATTTTGTGTTTAGAATTAGATACTGTGTGAATTTAAATCTTGCTCACTCACTTACAGTGGATCAAGTTTGTAATTAATCATGAAGTGACTCGCCACATGGGGGAATAACGTTAAGTTTTAACTATTGTTAGGCTAGTTAGTCATCCAGACAGCAGGGGAAACAGAAATTCCGACTTGACCACTTTCTCCGGAACAGCATAACAGGGAGCCAATCAGCAGCCTGTTTGATACAGAGCCAGTGTCTTTTGATTTGATTGGCTCACAGTCGGAGAGAGTGTACGGCGGTCAGCAGGGACAAAGTTTGAGAACAGGCAAAGACCAAAGACATGTATACGCTTATAACAGACAGGGTTCCTACACATTTTCAATTAAAAAATTCCATACTTTTTCCAGACCTTGATTTGTTTGGAAGATTTTGTCTGGTGTTCAATATGATTTACGCAGATAGACATCTTGCCCCTGCTAACTAGGTCATATCACTGTATAGATGAAGATTGTTCTTCACAGCCACAAATATCAGAATATGTGAGATGATTGGCAGGGTTCCTACACGCTTTCCATTTTAAAATTCCATATTTTTCCCAGACCCTATGTTCTTGACTGGATTTGATTTTGGTGGGTATTTGATATAATGCATGCTGACAGCGGCTGGGTAATAAGAGCGTCCCTCTATCTGAACATTATCCTTCACATCAACAAAAACTGTGGACTCAAAGTGGCTCTACAACAACATAAAAGCTAGAATTATGTGTGTATCGGACCTGAACCGCAACATTTTCCATACTTTTCCCAGACATTTTTTCAAATTCCCAAACTATTCAAGACCTGGAAATGATCAAATTCATTTTTAATACTTTTCTAGACTTTCCAGACCTGCGTAGGAACCCTGAACAGAAAAGTTCAAGTGTTATGGTGTGAAAAAGATGTCAGCTTGGTGATAGCAGTTAATTCTGGCAATCCTGCTCTTTACATGCCATTTAGGACACACCATTGTCTTCACTGACCAGTCCGGGATGAACGCCTCGGGACACGTCATGCTGGGAACGATGGACGTTCATCATCAGTGGACAAAAGTAACGCGGCTGAAATCCTCCAATTCACATGTCGCCCGTGTGTCTTTCCGAGTGTTTCTATAAACCTTCCTTTGCCTCCTCGTCCCCAGCTGTTTGAGCAGCTGCCCGGCTATCGCAGCCTGCAGCAGCAGACCGAGTGGCTGAAGGAGAGGATCAGCCTCCTCCTGGGCGGCGCCCAGGTCACCCACGTGGAGAGGCTGGGTCCCGTCCGGCCCATCGCCGAGCACTACGGCACCCTCAGCACCTTCCACAAGAGGCTGCTGCCCCGACGCCTCCGCCTGCACCCCAGGAGCCTGCAGGGCCTGACCGTCACACTGGAGAAGTAAGCTGACAGAATCTGACGTGTACACGGTCTTTCCGCCGAGCAGCCGCTTATGTTGCCTCATAGATATTCTCATTAATAACTCGGAGCTCCTAGCGCGTAGAGACAAGCGGACGAAGTGTGTCGAAAGTGCGGAATGTGGAACTTTCAAACGGAATGAAATTTACGTCTGTAGACCAAGGGGAAGCGGAGAAAGCTCAACCTGAAACTGGTATAAAATTATTCTTCTTATTACACTATTATTTTAGGAAACCTTTACATTTTTGTGCATATCTTCGCCACTTTGTGACGTAGAAACAAGCGGAAACTAGAAGGGCACTCAACAAGGTGCGAGCTATTATTGCTTGTTCGTGAGTCGGATCCGGATCCGCTCCAAAATTGAATGGGTTCTTCCTTGGCCCATGCTACACCCTTCCACAAAGTGTCATGAAAATCGGGCCAGTAGTTTTTCCGTAATCCTGCTAACAAACAAACAAACAAACGGCACCGAAAACATAACCTCCTTGGCGGAGGTAAAAAGCTCTTGAATCTGCAGAGTCTGGCCTCCCGTTGCATTTATTCAAGGAAGTCTCCTGACCAATCAGAAGCGAGCTCGGTTTAAGCCAGCCAAAGGCTGCACGCATGCCTGTAATGTCTGGGCATTGTATTCAGCCGACTCGATTCAAACCAAAACAGTATTCGCGAGAGAGAAATGTAAGAAAAGGTTTTTTCGCTTCAGTAAACTCAGTTAAAAAAAACCATTTTTCATTCATATGTCTATATACATTGTTGAACATCACTTTTATGTGCAGAAAACATTTCATTTGGTCTTTGTTTGCATTATACAACATTTGTGACTTTCTATAGGCGAGTTTATCTTTACTGTGTGTCATTGGATCTGTTGCATCTATACAGTATCTGAAAGTGAAAAACAAATGATATATTCTAAAAGCAGAGTTTGCTGAAAACAATGACACCAAGCACTTGGGTTAAAACATTTTTTAAATTTTTTTTTAAGGTAAAATAAAAACTATAGCAAAACGTAAAAAAAATGGCTTAGACTTCCTGAGGGTTGATGTTAGTAATTACCTGGCTTTTGGTTTCATTCAGTGGGTAAGAGACTGAAGTTGTGTTAACTTGTTGTTGTGTGAATGACAGCGACCGCTCCACCCCCAGTCTTCATGAGATGGGTCACTTCATTATCCCTACCAACTGTGACCCTCCCAAGCTACAGGCTTTCCTTCAGAGCCACGCACTTGAGGCCAGGCAGCGCGTCCAACGCAGAAACCAGTGAGTGGAAGATACCCTTTGTGTGTGTGTGTGTGTGTGTGTGTGTTGCAGATATATTTAGTGCCATTGTCCCATTTGAGTGTTTTGTGTTGCTGTTTCCTATTGGGAATCTACGGTGGCCCTGAGGGTCAAAACACAACGACATTTCACAAAACGACATTTCACAAAATACATTTCACAAAACACATTTCACAAAACACAACGACATTTCACAAAACACAACAACATTTCACAAAACACAATGACATTTCACAAAACACATTTCACAAAACACAACGACATTTCACAAAACACAACAACATTTCACAAAACACAATGACATTTCACAAAACGACATTTCACAAAACACATTTCACAAAACACATTTCACAAAACACAACGACATTTCACAAAACACAACATTTCACAAAACACAACAACATTTCACAAAACAACATTTCACAAAACACAACGACATTTCACAAAACAACATTTCACAAAACACAACGACATTTCACAAAACAACATTTCACAAAACACAACGACATTTCACAAAACACAACATTTCACAAAACACAATGACATTTCACAAAACACATTTCACAAAACACAACGACATTTCACAAAACACAACAACATTTCACAAAACACAATGACATTTCACAAAACGACATTTCACAAAACACATTTCACAAAACACATTTCACAAAACACAACGACATTTCACAAAACACAACATTTCACAAAACACAACAACATTTCACAAAACAACATTTCACAAAACACAACGACATTTCACAAAACAACATTTCACAAAACACAACGACATTTCACAAAACAACATTTCACAAAACACAACGACATTTCACAAAACACAACATTTCACAAAACAACATTTCACAAAACACAACGACATTTCACAAAACACAACATTTCACAAAACACAATGACATTTCACAAAACGACATTTCACAAAACACATTTCACAAAACACAACGACATTTCACAAAACACAATGACATTTCACAAAACACGACATTTCACAAAACACAACAACATTTCACAAAACACAACGACATTTCACAAAACACAACATTTCACAAAACACAACGACATTTCACAAAACACAACATTTCACAAAACACAACAACATTTCACAAAACACAACAACATTTCACAAAACACAACAACATTTCACAAAACACAACATTTCACAAAACACAACAACATTTCACAAAACACACCGACATTGTGTTTTGACCCTCAGGGCCACCGTAGGAATCATTGGACCACCACCTCATACTGGTGAATAATGACTTATTTGTGATTCTCTAGGCTGCAAGCAGAGGAGGAGGCGGCAGTGAAGGCCTGCCTCCACAGTCTTTCCCTCCGGGGCCTTTCGAAGGAGCCCAGCGTCAGCCCCAGCCAGATGATCCTCTGCTGCAAAAGGCTTCTGGAGCAGCGCTTGCCCCTCATGCAGGGGCTCCACATTTGCGTCTCCCACTTCTACTCGGTCATGCAGGACGGGGACCTCTGCATCCCGTGGGACTGGAAGAGCTGAGCCCGGGGGGGGGAAACGTCCCCGCCCGCCTCGGCCCGTCTCCGGTATAGAAAGCGTCCGACGAAAGGATACCAAGTAGCGGGATCCCCGCAGTTGTTTTAAGTTGTGGAAATGTTTTTGCCATTTTAATGTTCAGGCTGCAAAATGTGAGATAGATATTCAAAAGGATATTTTTGGTTTGGTGCCACGGAGGTTACAAGGAATTCTATTTCCGAGAACATGTCGGGGCAGGAGATAAAACATAGTCATGTCTTTGGAGATTCATTCAGGTTTACCGCTGATGGAGTCACCCAATAAGAAGCACTTTACCCTTGTACTGGAGAGGTCAAATAGAAGGATAATTGGATGGGCAGCATAGGTGCAATATGGTTCAGGTGTGGTTCACAGGGAAGGCTTGAAGCCTTGAAGTCAATCAGTGTTGAAGCCTCAAAGGTAATTTGGTTTGAGAAATTCAAGAATTTCTATTTTTGTTATTGTGTGCAGTGCACTGAGAAAGAGAGTTATGGAAAATAATGGTTCTTTTAAGCTGTTGTATAAAAAAAAATCAGTGCCAGCAAATGTAAAAAGACCCTAATTGTGTGTTCTTCATAGCTCCAGTAATGGCCGTTTAGAACGGAGTGATGGAATGATGGGAACATTTTGGAGAATTATTATTTCACAAGACAATCCAGGAAAGCTAACACCGTTTTTTTTTTCAGTGTTATGTTACAGATTTAATCCAGCAGACACCTTTTGTGTCATATCATGTGCTTTTTGTCTCATTTACTTCTATATAGAAAAGACAGAAAACACTGGGATCATCTGCTGGAGCGTCAGGCTTGCTGAGTGTGGTGTTGAATTGCTTCACTAGATGGAGCTGTTCTGTTAAGCCCATACTGGGCTTCATTCCTCAAAGGGATTGATTTTTCTGGACCTAGCCATAGCCAGCAGTTGGCCGTGGTGACCTGAAATTGCTGTTACGGTTGAGTATAATCTGAGCCTATCTGGGGCGGGGGGCGGGGGGGCGAGGGTTTAACTTCCTGTTTGTAAAGTTACCATAACCAACTCTGATGGAAACAGTTCTGCTCAAATAAAAAGGGTAATTTCAGACTAATGTGTGTTGGTATGTTTTGGCACTTTTTCATGTGAGAAAGTGTTGTAATGGTCATCAATAGTTAACTTGAACAAGGCAGAAGGCAGGAAAAATTAGCAAATTGAAAAGTGAAGTTAAAAAAGTGAAAATAAGCTCACTAATTGAAACCAAATCAGTGGAGTTTAGAAGATCCTAATGAGCTAATTCTACCAACAAGGTGTACATGTGAATTTCTTTTTCAGCACTGGGTGGGCACAAGGTCGCTTCTTCCAGCAGGCAGGCCTCTGCTTGACTGACCACCAAAACAGTTGAGTGAAAATAAAGTGTGTATACTCACTGGCCAAAATAATTGGAACACCAGTCTTCCCATAAGACATAAAAGAGCTGTCACATGTTTGTTAAAACCTGCACCCCCTATTCTTAATCTGATTATCTACGCTGTTTTGTGACTTCCAATTCATGTGCAACTTTTAGATCATAGTGTGTTGTTTTTTTTACTAACTAATTAATCATATTATTATTATTAATTAATTAATCATATTATTAACCAATAATAATTCACAACAACTCCAGTCACTGGGGACCAAAGTGTTTATAGTTTTGTCCTAGCTTACCTGGAAAGTATACTCGCTTATTATTTTTTTTATTATTAAAGTTTTTATTTATTTATTTAAATATACACAAACAGACAGTATTATACTCGCTTATTATTAGCAAAATATCAACATTTGATTTATAAATTATTATTATTATATGATAATAATATGCTTACCAGTTAATTATGATTGTCATGCTCATCAATATAATATAAAATAATCAGATTAAGAACAGGGGGTGCAGGTTTTAGAATTTGTCTGAAAACTAACCTAAAGTAAAATTGAGATAGGAAAAAAAGTTAAATGACATGTTCTACTGTTCTAATCATGAAGCAGGTGTTGGATACAGTCGAAGGAGTTGTTCAGGTTTGTGCTCTTTTTTTTTTCCTCTCTCCATAAACAACTCCATTTATGTGAGATGGACACCACGTTATTTACAGATGCGTTACACTGGCCAGAATAAGCAGAAAATAAGACTTCCGGTTTGGGCTTTTAGCCTTCAAAGTAAAAGCGCAGGATTTTAAACACGCAGAAATACTGTTTTTAAACCAATTAATTTGTACTTATCGTCAAAGCCAATACATTAGAACTCAGATTAACATTTGATGTCATAGTAATGATAATGAAAACTGACATATGTGCCATTTTTAACGATACAAATGCTACTGCACAAGATACGCCACAGTATATGTCAAAACACCCCTACAGACCTATACTTTAACAACACACGAACATTTAGTGGTTTAAGAAAAATCTTGGCAGGCCCTCAAAGTCTGCCATACTGTAACACTGACATTTTCAGAATGAAGTGAATAAGACATCACACACATTTGAAACACACTAGTCTCAAATCTTTTTCACACTAAAATGTAAAGTGTTTATTTTCATGTCTTCAACAGCAGGTGTGACTGAACAGAGGAAATGGCTGTGACAAATTAGCTATGAAATATGTAAATAAATAAAAAAAAGAATAGAATAGAATAAATAAAATAGCAAAGTAGCAAAAAAAAAAAAAATATTTGTTTCTTCATTTCTTCAAACTTCTTCTTCAGACTTTGGAGTATACAAGCAAGTGAAAATATAAAAAAAATACCAAGTAATTTCATACTGGGGGTTTTACTCCTAGAACACAAGAAAGAAGCTTGCTTTAGTCAGCATTTTCTTCATAAAGTGAAAGGAATAACTGCTTGTTGCTTGTGCTGGCTTTGTCTTGATGTGCCCTGTCTCAGTATTATAGGTGTACAATACCAAAAATGGGGACTTGGTACCAATCTGTCATCACCTACACGGGACACATGAAGGGTTCAAACAACAGGGCAAACAATCCAAGATGTTTGTCTCACTGATGCTGAACCACATGCCATACATGTGTTTGGGTCTTTGCCTTCATTGGCAGAACGTTTGAAAAGAGCTGAGAGGGTCCCAGGTAGGTGGTGGTGGAAAAGCAGGGCTCATGTCAGTGAAATGGGGCACAGTTCAAGTTCAACATTTCTCAGTGAGTCTCTCAGAGTTACTCTCATCTTCATGTAACCTTTTCTTTTTGCGTTGCTCATGTTGGATCTTTCTGAACACGGAGGCATCTTTTCCTATTCCGCTTCGATTACCTGCTGCTATAAAGACCAGGGGCCGTATCCACAACGCTTCCTAGTACTAAGAGTTGGTCCTAGTGGTGAAATTCAAAGAAAACTCTGAGAGTGATGACCGTTTTGTAAGAATTTCCCCTTAAGTGTAAGACTAAATCATCATAGTAAAGATAAAAGATATTCACAAAGCATCTTAACCCTTAAGAGAGCTCCTAAGGTGGAAAACTGTTCAGAACAGAGAGGACAACTTTTAGGAGCTGAGGAGTTTCTTAAGGAGAGGAGAAAATGGCTGAAAGATGCATTAATGCTATTATTATAAAGTCATCACAATGTTAAGATATTTAGCAACAGGCATATAGACAATATAGTCTATAATTTATACTAATACTACTGAGTCTTGAGCCATTTTCACCAAATCTTAACATCAAATTAGTAAAGTATAATTACATTACCGCATCCACCCAAATAAAGGCATAATGCGTCAACCTGTGAGGAGCGTACAAATATTAAAAAGTACCGTTCGTATGGTTTCAAAGATTTTGTCCTATGAGCTCTTTTTTTTTTTTGATTGTATAAGCAAACCACGCGTTAATATCGAGTAAATTGTGTTTGATCTTGTGCGATTCCTTGTGTTCATTCTGAATGACAAAAAGAGGCGTGTTGATCTTTCTTGATCAACCAGTGACAGCGTCCAAAGAGAGCATCACACCCGGCAACGGGGTCGACCACACCTCCTCACCGAGAGAAAAGTTCTTGTCCGTTCCTTGCTCAGAGTCGCTCGGAGAACTTTCCCTAAAATCAGAGGTGAGGATTCTCAGAATGTTCGTGGATACGGCCCCTGGTGTGTTTTTGCAGAAGGAAAAAAAGTTGTTCATCTTCAAAAGAATCAGGTAGTCGTGAACAAACATTATCTTTTTATTCAGCTTTTGTAGTTCAGCATACATGGGTTGAAAGTTTTTTTTTTAACAAAATAGGTTTTTCCACTGCCACTGGGTCCCACAATCAGACGGGGAAAAAGGCAACCGCAGCCTATGGTAAAAAATCAATTTCCTGTATTACACCAAGGTGTGACATTTTCATTTACAGAATTTACCAAAGGTTAATAACCAAAGGGTACAGTTCGACCGTGGGATAAGAGTCGCCTTTTGTCATACACCACTCTGAACTTTTTGTGAACTGTTGATTTTTTTTTAGATATCACTGTTATGTCTTCTTTAGAGTTTATTAATATAACCTTCTACCAACTCTTTGATGCTGTTAAAGTTGACCCGTTCGCTACATTCGCGAGTCTGAGTGACACCTTTCGCTTGCAGCCATTCTGTCGTTGAGGAAGGAGAAGAACCTGACTTTGTATTTTTCTGAAAACGGCTGAAAAAGGCTTTGAGATTTTTAATGCCGTAGTAGTGATTTAGGAAGAGAAATACAAACACTGTAGACCTATTAGACTGCTTTTGGAAAGACTGAGTGTTTTTGAATCACCGGTTCTGTAAAACACTACAATTTTTGCGGTTCAAAATCTGTTCAAATTTACAGATGTCGTTTAAAGTCGCAGCCGTCTGTGCAGTCAACCCCGCCTTATGCTGAATCTGTCAGAGATCAAAGATCGGGATGCAGAGGATGCAGCAAATTGATGGCAAAACACAGTTATTACCGGGGTTTTCTACTACATACAAAAAGAGAATCTTCTTTTTAAGGATTTCAACGTTTTTTCCAACATTCTTCTTTTATCGGCTCCTCGTTGGTTGTGGATCACTCGGACGACTAATTCTAGAGCATCGTCCGTTGCTAAGGACTGGTTTGATTGTACATGTCGATCCAAGGAGGTTCTGAACACCATTTCTTTTTTTTTTTTTTGCAAAGTATTTTTATTGAACAGTATTAAACGACATAACAATGAGCACGTGGGTGTACATTTTAGAATTTTTTACCATAGAAAAGAAAAACGACAGTAAGGAACGCTCACATTATACACAAAAGAAAGAAGAAAGAAGAACAAAAACAGCAAAACCACAAGAACCCAAATGGAAAACCATTTCTATCCATTTCTTCGTCAGCAGTTAAGATGTAGAATACGCTCTTCTGTGACCTTTGACCTCTCAACTCCTATCTGGATCACATCTCGGCACCTTGTGTGTGAAAACGCTCTCTGTCAGTCATACTGTTTATTTGGCCTGTGACATTATTGTAGAATGCAACCAAATCTACCTCGGCATCACCCTCAGAGCGAGGAAAATTCAGTTTACATCGTTTACATTTCCACCCCCTCGCCCTTCACTGTCTCAAGGGTTGGTTCTCCGTCTTCGTTTTCACCCATGATCCAATGATGAAAGATGTCACACCTTGGTTTACAACATTTTACGGTAGAGAGGCCTGATACAGGAGCTCTCCAACATTGTGGAAAAGGACGCCCATCCCGTAGAGAGCATAGCTCACGCCCCGCAGACAGTGATGCGTACTGGTCCTCGATGTCCTCTCCCTTTGTCTCAATCTTCTCCTGCCGGTCTCTGTGAGAGAGAGAGAGAGAGAGATATCCAAGCATTCACATGGTTCAATTAGTTATGTCTTGTAAATGCATAGTAATGAATAACTTGTTTTGTGAGGATATTCACGATTATCCCGATAATGGAAATTCACCAAGATAAAATTATCTTGAGTGTTTTTATCACGATAAAAGATAAAATCTTATATCCTCCCATCCCTAATAGGGGGTGCTGGGAAAGATTAGTTTCTCTGGGAATAAAGCCTGCTTTGTCTTATGTTCGACTATCCATCATACTTGACCCCTGCGGACTGCTGGGGGTGTCTGCCCTTTGACCTAGTCCTCACGGGGGGAGGGGAGGGGGGTGCCTTTGTATATCACTTCTTTAATGATTACAACCAGCTGATACAAATCATCCAAACAGGCATCATAAATAAACAAATACTAATAAGAAAAATAATAGAAATGAAGAAAATCTGAGACAGTTTAAGCCATCAGAGGAGATATATCACATTATGTGATTGCAACAACCAGATAGTGACCGATTGATATGCACACTAACAGTAAGAATAGCATGTATGTGGGTCTACATCTGGAACCTCATCATATGCAGAATCTCCATAACAAATAGCCTACAAATGCATGTACATAAATACGAACAACCATCCACAAGAAACAAATATTAGTCTGAAAAATGGTAATCGGAAAAAAAGAATAACAGGAGGAAATATATCACATTCTGTGATTACAACAGCCAAATAAGTGACCGATAGATTTACCAAATATCTCATATTTTCGGGTCGGCACCTATTACTCTCTAAAGACTGAGTTGAGCACGCTAGTTCTTTCGCTTAGGGGGAGCCTTTGACCTTTCACCTAGAGCAGTGATTCTCAACCTTTCTCATATCAAGGACCCCTAATTTAGTCCACATTAGGGCCACGGACCCCCATTTGATGAGATTGTCTCTCGGACCCAAATCTGAGAATATTTTTATTGTTAGATATGATTTTGTCTAGAATTCCATGACCGTCTGTATTGCAGGTAGAGAGATAACAGAGAAACTATGACCAAAATAATCATTCTTCTACATTGTCTATTGTGTTAACTTTGAAATGGAACAATGCTGAAGTTTAACAATTCATCCATTTGCTGGGGACCCCCCTGGAACCCCCTCAAGGACCCCACGTTGAGAACCACTGATCGAGCTGTCACATTAACATTCTGATGTAAGGTAGTCTTTATATCTCTCTCTAACGTTAACCAACTGGAGTAGAAAGAATCAGTTACCATGGCGAGTGGGAGGTGCACCTCTGGCTCGGCTGTTCCGACACGGCTGCTTCTGCCGGCGGGCTTTTGGCTGGCGGCGGCTCGGGGGCAAGTCGCGCACCGGTTGGCTGACGACTGGCTCCTTCCCATCCAGAACTCTGCAGGACGTCTGCCAGATCAGACTCCTCAGGACGGGCATGCCCAAATCATCGCCGAGGTGCGCTCTGTCACGACGCCATAGATGAGTAGAATCAGAACTCAATAAAATGAAACGGGGTCACAGTCACGGTTTCGACAGCACCGACCGCAATGCCCTCTTACCTGTTGGAGTGAGGGAAGTGGCTTCTTGTACCAAAGTAATTAACCCCCATCCGAGCAGCTACTCCAAGGAATTCCGCAATCTTCGGATGCCGCTTCAGGCAAACGTCTCGGTCTTCCGTGTCAAAGCGGCGGAAAGAGAAATCTAGGACAAAGACCTGTACAAACAAGAAAATTACCCATAGGTAGCGCAACGCAACACAACACTATCATATGCACATACGTTTTAAGAGTTGGAATTCCCATTTACCTTTGGCCACTTGTCCAAAGTGGTGCGAAGGAGCCTCTCAAAGGCTTTTAGAGCCTGGTCGATGGAGATACTTGATGTCAATTTGTTGCCTGGGGCCAGAAGGCAGACGACATCTGGGGGCTGAGGAAGCTCCCCAGCTTGGAGTATCTCCTCTCTGAGTTCGTCTGCGTCCCCTGACTGAGTGGACATGAAGGCGAAGCTCAGCCTTCCGGGTGGCATCTCAGCGACGCCGTCGACAAACGGACGCAGGTGGGGACCGCCGATCACCAAGACAAACTGTGAAGGGGGGAGAAAAAAAATGGCGATCAGGAACCCATTAAGGGAGAAGGTTCTGCACACTTAGATCCAGGCAAGTTTCTTTAAGAAATCAAGTGGCAAGCTTTCGGTCACAAGGGCAAAGCAGCCTTCACAATGAACTAGGTCCATATATGATCATCAATGCAATCAGCTGTATAGAGTACACCTGTGCTGTATTGCTCTTGCTCAGATGGGAAGTGGAGTTCAGCAGATACTTAGTGTGTAGTCCTCTCTAGATGCACACAAGAGAATACATACAGTACATTAACTAGATGGAAGACAAGAGGATGTATAATCCGCATCTCAAGTGCAAACTCTCAACAAGCACAATGTGCAAAAAAAATGACAACCAGAAAATAGAAAAGAAAAAATACTTAACATATTTAAGGGGTAAATATAAATCACATTCTTAGTGTTGCATGTAATGAAACCCCTCACCGGGTAACATTTGCCGGATCTGGGATGTTTATTTATTTTTCTTATTTTAAATTCTTTATTTAGGGATAACAGGGATTTAAATTACCAGAGACATACGTCAATACAGTAAATATATTGATAAGCAGAGGTTTTACACAGTTGAATTGTATCATTATGCACATGTACAATTTTCCTCTTTCCTTCCCAAAATCCTTCTAAATTTATTATTTATTACAACAATTGTAGGTTTCTATAACTTTGTACAGGCTGAGAAAGGTAGGTGTGTCTATATAGAGCTGAGAGAGGTTTCGACAAATCAAATATGGGGAGATAGATATCAAAACGCCAAATAAGTACTCATCGGACCGTCTATACTCAAAATCAATCTTTCCTAAATACAGTGTGCAAAAACGCAAAGATAATTCAGTACAGAATATGTTTTTTAATGCTTTGTGTATCTCTGTCCTGATCTGGGCTGTTTAAAGTCAAAAGCTTTATGGGTGTTATTGCATTGGGCACAACTGCCACATGGATAGTTGCTGTTTCTCAGAGGTGCCAAGAGGGTCTGGTTAGGGACTGTTTGTATACTGGCCTTGACCACCCTGTGGATGAGTCATTAGAAATTAGATGCCAGTGTTTCATAATGGTGTTTTTTACCAAATAGGCTTTAGGAGTATAAGTAGTGATGCATGAGACAGAAAACTTTGTATCCTTTTTTACAGTCTTTTTTTAATAGGTCAGATTGTGGTGTTGAGAGTGCTATATTGTAAGCCTCATCACTGCACTCAGAGGACTAGCCCCTGGCCAAGAAGCGTTGTTTCATATCAATAGCACTCTCAATGAAGTCCTCAGTAGAATGGCAAATACGTCTAAGCCTATAGAATTGGCTCTTAGGTAGGCCATGTTTAAGTGCCTTAGGATGAGAACTACTAGCCAGAAGGAGGGAGTTGCGATCAGTCTCCTTCTGGTAAAGGGAGGTGTAAAGTTTTCCATCTTCTAATTTGATCCACATATCAAGGAAATGTACACATTTGGGATCAGACTCAACCGGAAATTTTAAATCTGGGCTCATGGTGTTGAGATAAGTGACAAATTCTCTAAGCTCTGTTTGAGACCCTTTAAAGTGGCACAGGATATCATCAAGGTATCTGAAATATCTAATGATATTGTTATAAAAGGGATTTCTGTTCTCGTTGAAAATAAACAATTGCTCAACATAGCCAACATACAGATTGGCATAACTAGGAGCAAAATTACTCCCCATACTTGTACCTTTGACCTGCAAGAAGTGCTCTCCCTGGTGGAATGAAAAGAAATTGAGCACTAAGAATGTGATTTATATACTAAGATGCCCCTGTGACAGGGTGTATGTTGGTAAAACCACACGTTGTCTAAAACAGAGGATCAGTGAACACAAAAGTTCCATCAGACGCGCTGATCACACCATTTCTTCCCTTCGTTTCCAGGGGATTGAGCAAGTACAATTGCCAAGAGGAGGGGACATTGACAAAAGGCTGTGTCAAAGGGAACTCTTTTGGATCCACGCACTAGGCCTCCTTATATCCTATGGGTTTAAATGTCGATTGTGACATGAGTGTCATGCTATAATGTGGAGTTTTTGTGAGATTTCATCGGTTTATCTGATACCCTAGGGCTTTAGGAACTGCACTTTATGACGGCCTTCCTGATGTCTGTGCAGTTCCTTTACCCCTTAAATATATATGTTAAGTATTTTTTCTTTTCTATATATTTTCTGGTTGTTTGTCATTTTTTTTGCACACTGTGCTTGTTGAGCGTTCGCACTTGTGATGCGGATTATACATCCTCTTGTGCATCTAGAGAGGACTACACACTAAGTATCTGCTGAACTACACTTCCCATCTGAGAGAGCAATGCAGCACAGGTGTTCTCTATACAGCTGATTGCATTGATGATATATCATATATGGACCTAGTTCATTGTTCTTCGGTCTTCTGGCACCTTAGCGCATTCTATGGTCGTGAGTGCGGTGATCTTCTCAAAGGATCAGGAACCCATTACAATGAAAGACACACCATCACTAAACACAGAAGATTTGCATGTGACATGGCTGATAAGCTCAAAGACCTCAAGACCCAAAAAATGATTCCAACTCCATTTTACTTCTTAATATTCAACGCACTCACATAAAGTTGATATTGACTGATATGCATGTAAGACCATGCAGCTCACCTCTTTGTCCTCTTGCTGCAATGGAATGACGGTCGGGTGATGTTTGCCTTTGTGCCGCATTCCATCTGATGTCATCACTAGAAGACCAATAAAGACAAAAAAAATTCTGATCAGCCTTTACTTATATTTCAGACAATCATGAAACACCGGCCCGTACATCAGCGACAATAGACAAGAGTTCTAGTAATGTTCCCACTTCACAACGTAATCACTTAGCGGGGAAATGGAGGTGGAGGATGGGAGATGAGATTAGGTGTGAGTGGGCTGTTATCAAACTGAAGACCAATTCCACCCAATGCAAGGACAAAATAGTTCTGAGGTGTATCATGGTGGAAATAACCATTTAGAGGACAACTTTGCTGCAGAATATTTTGGGGGTTTTTTATTGGTGAAATAGTATTACAAAAAAAAAAGAGTGACATAGACGATAAACAAGATAGACATAATGGACAGACATACAGACAATAACATAAAGTAGTTACGATGATGTATGTGATGATATGATAAGAGTCCGGGAGCAGAGATTACAGGTTGGCGGGTGAAGCAGGGAGTGTGGCATGTGTGGCGGAAAGAAAGAAAAAGACAGTGTTAATTTTATAGTGATAATAAATATATGATGTAACAGCAATATCATTATAATAGCAATAATAAAATAATATGATAATAATATGATAATACTATCACTATCATCATTATATATAATATAATATAATATAATATAATATAATATAATATAATATAATATAATATAATATAATATAATATACATTACCAGGCACAAATGAAAATCAGGACTTACCTCTTTCAAAGTGGAAAACTTCTTCAGAGACAGTGTCTGCAGTGCAGTGAATTCTGTCAGCACAATGAAACACTAGTCCAGGAGAAACTGCTGTGGATGTCTGCTGACTTTATACAGCTGAAAGGAGAGAGTGGGTGGGCCAGTGTAGGACACACCTCTTCTCACGTCCACTTTATGTATAAATTCTGTGCAAAATCTCTAATTACAGCCTAATGAAGAAGTCTGAGTAAGATATTACATCAAATGTTGAACAGCCTGCATACATCTAGGATGCTGATTATTATTACAGACCATGCATTTCCATTATTTACCATTTATAACTTCACATACATGTCCACAATTCTGTTTTTACTTTGAAAGTGTAGAGTATGATGGAAGATGAAAGAAGTGAAGGGGGTTGAATGGCATTGTGTGCAATACAATGCCATTCCATGCCATTCAAGGCATTGTATGCAGTACAAAGAAGTGTCTTTCAGGGTTGGACTGGGAACGTAACACTGAGGCTGTCTACAGGAAGGGACAGAGCAGACTCTACTTCTTGAGGAAGCTTAGGTCCTTGCACATCTTCTACCAGTCTGTTGTGGCAAGTGCAGTTTTCCTTGCAGCAGCATCAGAGCCGGCGACTCTAAGAAACTGAACAAACTGATAAAGAGGGCTGGCTCTGTGCTGGGGACTGCTCTGGAGCCCCTGGAGCTGGTTGTGGAGAGGAGGAGGTCAGTGGAGGTCCGGGGGACCACCAGGGGTCCTTGAGGGGGTTCCAGGGGGTCCCCAGAAAATGTATCAATTGTTAAACTTCAGCATTACATTTACAAGAAGTTTACAGAATTAGAGAATGTAGAAGAATGATTATTTTGATCATAGTTTGACTGTTATCTCTCTACCTACAATACTTCAATACGGCATGGAATTCTGGACAAAATCATATCCAACATTAAAAATATTCTCAGATTTGGTTCTGAGGGACAAAATCTCATCAAATGGGGGTCCGTGGCCCTAATGTGGACTAAATTAGGGTCCTTGATATGAAAAAGGTTGAGAACCACTGGTATAGTATATAGTAGTTGTATAGTTTATAGTAGTTGTAGTATAGTTTTTGTGTATATATATATATTTTGTAATTCCGTGTTCTGACTTTTTACCTACCTCATTGTGTGTGTTTTTCATCGTCATTTATGTGAATTGCTGCTGCAACACTGTAATTTCCCTTTGGGGATAAATAAAGTACTCTATCTATCTATCTATCTATCTATCTTTATGGTTGGTTCACATTGCCTCAAAATTGATGTATATCATGATTATTTTTTATCACATACCTCCATATTGACTTGAAAATGTGGGTAAATTCTAAAATCACACATTTGAACACCGGAACAAATGGAGAGCACAAAGGCAGGCATTTACATATTCATAACCATTCACATCACAATGAATGGATCCGCCTAAACACATGCAGACATTCCATTCTTGCTCAAGTAGCTGAAATCCGCGAAATCTTGGCCACACAGCAGTCCAACTGCATCATTTACAATTCATATTGTGCATTCCTTTACACACGAGTGGTTCATGACACTGGCTTTAATTTGGCTGATTTTGTAGACCTGCTTGCAGAGGAATCCCGTGGTAGAGGAATCATGCATGTGGTGTCATACCTTGTGAAAGCCAACGCATATTGGCAGTTGTAGGCCTATGGCAGCTTTGAAGGCCTGTCATGATTTTTCTTAAGCCGTTTGGGCCTCAGTGTTAGTGTTGTGAAAGTTCAGGTCTGTAGGAGTGTTTTGACATACAGTGACTTGTGTAATGTTTAATCTGTGTAGCCTATGTCAGTGGTTCTCAACGTGGGGTCCAAGGACCACCTTGAGGGTGTTCCAGAGGGTCCCCAGCAAATTGATGAATTGTTAAAATTCACCATTATTTAATTTACAAGAAGTTAACACAAATAGAGAATGTAGAAGAATGACTGTTTTGATCATAGTTTCACTGTTATCTCTCTACCTACAATACAGATAATCTTGGAATTCTGTACAAAATCATATCTAACAATAAAAATATTCTGATATTTTGGTCTGAGAGACAAAATCTCATCAAATGGTGGTCCGTGGCTCTAATGTGAAGTAAATTAGGGGTCCTCGATATGAAAAAGGTTGAGAATCACTGGCCTATGTAGTCCAAAAATGACAAATCTCTGTTTAAATGTAGAGGGGAACTCGAACAATTATTATCACAGAAAATCAGTGTATGGATTGTATAGTTGCAATTTGTTGCTTTGCTTATTTATTTTATCATTATTTTCATTTATTTTATTTTTTTGGTGCAAAAAGATTCTTTGAGTCAATATTTGAGTTGTGCATTTATACAAAAAAAAAAAAAAAATGACGCTTTTATTCTGACAAAATCTGACTAGAAGTCTCATTCGAGTTCTGGCTGGTGGTCCAACATGTCTGCACAAAGACAAGGACACAATGTGCACATTCAGAGGAAGGGTGATTAATGACAAGGGACGGACTCTGGGGGTTAGTTAGTTAGTTAGTTTTATTTTTTGCACAATTTAAAAAATACACAAATGACAAAGATAACAAAATAATATACAGTGCAGGGAGAGGCAGAAAACCCAATGGGCTTATTTGAAGCCTCATCCTAAAAAACTTTAAAATTTCACAATGTTATAGAGAACACAAAAATAACATACAGAAAATAATATGACTACATAAAAGTGATGGCAAACTAATAAAAACAAAGGTAACACTTTATAATAACCATCATTAATAAATGG